>NC_092872.1:637374496-637499496 GCF_028372415.1 Notamacropus eugenii | reverse complement strand
GGAGTTAAGAACAAATGGGAAGAAATCAGATCAGTTTAATTTTTATATACACATATATAATAATACATTTAGCATGTGTAATTAATATATGTACATACATGTATATGTGGGTAGATAGGTGGTAGGATGTATGTGTGCGCATATGTGCACATGTGCATTTGAATATAGCTTGTAAAGGTAAGTTTTTAAAGATGAAAGTTTTAGTCTTCAGTGAAAAGCTGAATGAGTATTTAAATGTCTTGTGCTATTTCTGAGGAGACCTACTGCAATGGGTTTTATGCTAAATTAATGCAATTAAAATTGAAAAGATCTTCAATCTGAATAGAAAACAGAATGCTTTATTGAAATTGACTCTGAGAATGCAATAGGTATATACTTTAAAATCTGGTTTTATGATCATGTTTCAGTGAAGTGCTGTTAGACAACAAAGGAATTTTGTTTCCTAACATGGTTGAACAGCACTGATTAGAATTGCAAACTCTGCAATACATTTAACAAGGTTCATTTTCAAGCTAAAATAGTAGAGTTAATTTTTTCAGACACACGTATGCCACTTGTACTATGAATAATATCTACAAACGGAATTTTAAGTATTTGAGACATAGTATTGTCCAAAGAAAAGTTGCTGACTTCATCACAACTACAGTCTAGTAAAAAATGAAGCCTGGAATAGTAAACTGTTACAGAGCTGAGACAGAAACAGGTAACCTTCTGACCTCTGACTTTTACTGGAAAATGATATGCAGCATAAATTCAAGGGGCCTTTTTTCTTTCAAGTATTTATGTGTGTATATTAAAGCATCACTACTCACAACACTACAATTAAGATAATGTCAGTGCTTTGCAAATAAAGCCCTGTTTTTATGAGCATAACTATATTGATTGTTTTCAAGAAGGCATGAAGAGAATAGTAAAAAAAAATCAGGGGCTAAAATTTTCTACCTCAGTAGCTGGTTTATATTTGGAGTAACCCCCAAGTAGTAGATTGCTCTGAGAACAATTAAACCGCTGAGAACTCAGAGCCCTAAAATCATTTTTAAACGTTAGCGGGTATCTTATCCCTTACTTCTTGTGATTTTTTTTTTTAGTGGAAGGAGTGTAAAATGACTTGAGTTGAGGCTTCTTCTTTATGATGTATAAGAAGGAATCAGAAATTTTCCAAGTTAATTTGGCAAAGATATATTCTCCAACTGATTAATAAAATTTCATTGTAATCAAGAGCCACCATTTAAGTAGATGTACATTTAAACAGAGTTCTTTCATTCATTTTCCCCTTTAGTGCTTCTTAAGTCTCCCAAGTGTTTATACATGTGTTATCTCATTTGATGAACTCATTACTTATATGAAATCAAAATGGGAGGTTGAAGCGTACCCACTTGGCAGATGCAAACCCTGAGTCAGGGAGATGTTAAACCAGGGTCCTCCTATGCCCCTTTCCATCAATAAGACCTGTGGATTTGTACCTTCCTGAAGTCTCAGGATTGACTCTGTGCAAGAGTTCTTCCATGTTTTCCCTCTTGCCTTTTCTGGCAAGCACAAATGGGTAAGCTGTGCCAAGATTTGGCCCATAGTGCATGTCCTAAATAGTTATTTACACAGTTTGAGTGCATTTTTTGTCAACTAGGTAAATAACAGCCCTCTTCAAAAGATTTATAAATCCATAAAAATGTCTTATTCATACCCAATAGACAGGAATAAGTCAATATGTCAAGTGTATATCAAAAAAGGTGTTTCCATCCCCCCAAAGATGTGAGTAATACATATTTGAAAGTTTTCTCTGCTGTATTATTTGTTCTCCCAGATCCTTTTCAATTTAACTTCTTCACTTTGACACCTGCTATACAAAAAAGAAATCCCTTAGGCTTTGGCCTTCCCTGCTGCTCTCCCCTCTCCCCAGCAAAGGCCCTTATCTACTACATGACTGAATCATTTAACAGGGTATATGTCACTGAACACTGTACCCCTTGACTTAAGTGGCAATCCATTTTAATAGATTCATTTTAATGAAAATAGATTCTTTTAATGAAAAGAAAGAAAAAACAAACCTTTATGGAAATCAAAAGTTGCAAGACACCAGTTCACAGCCTCTATTGATAGACTTCCACAGTAATAATTAAATAATAATGATAACTCATTTATATAGCCCTGTGTGATTACAAATCTCTTTTCATCTCCTTTGAAACTTGCAACAGCATCATGAGTATAAGTCTTAGTAACCCTATTTTATAGAAGAAGAAACTGAATGAGAGAGGTTAAGATCTGCTGATTGGCACCCAATTACTGGCAGGATTGAGTCTCAAACTTAGATCTTCTTGGCCCTCAAGTATAGTACTCTTTCCAGCCTGTTGCTTTATCAGTGACCAAATTGTATGTACATTATAACTGTTCTGTTATGTGAAAGAGGACAGTCTTTCAAAATGGATTTATACAAGGGAATTTTTTTTAAATACAAAAAATTATATTTAAGCATACATAGTAAATTTTATTAGGGAAAGAAATCCCTCAAATAACTAAAATTGTCTACAAATTTTTCCAGGAAATAAATATATAACAATATCCTCTAAAGTTCCCATGAGGCAATGTATATAAAGTACTTTGTCAGCCATAAACTGATATATGTATGTATACGTATATGTAGAACTTAGAAGTACCTAAATGTGACCTAACAACAACAAAAACAAAGATACTTAGAGAAAAAAATATTTTGATGCCTCTCATAACTAGCTATATATAAGCCACTCTGTATATCAGTATTAATTGAATATGAGGCTTGTGACTAATTATCAAAGACCTGTTTCTTATATATAGACAAAGTCTTTGTAATACTGGTGTTGGAAAATCTGGGTAGTGAGTTGATTGCATTACATCAATTTTATTGCATGTGATCTTATACTATTGCAATGTTGCATGTGCTTAGTTTTGTTAATTTTTCAAGTGTTTTACATTGCATTCTTTTAAATCTGTTCATGCTCATGCTATGTGGATGGAAATTTCTATGGAGATTTGGCAGAACAAGTCGTGTTGGATTGTTATTATTATTACTTTTTATTTTAAGAAATTGTTTCATTATGTTTTGAGGCATGCAGATTTTGTGATTCCCTCTGTAACTGAGGGAGGTGGAGACAGGGCAGATAATATTGATCTTAGTGGTCACCATATGGGGTATGGACAAAACATTAGGACACAAACAGTGTCATCCTGGTAGTCTTCTTTGATTGGCATGAATTTTTTTAGTTGGGCAATAAGTTAAGCCATAGGGTGCCGAATGCTGGGCAGAGTCGAGGACTGTACAAAGAACTGAGAAGAATTTGCCTTCTGAGTTAGTCATGAAGAAATGGGCAGGGATATGTGAGGGAGATATCCAGCCTTCTTTTTGTCTTTACAGATGGCCCAGAAGCAACTTAGTTGATCAGTTGTGAGGCCAATGGGAAAACCTGGTAGTTTAGCAAATTGACTGTGACTTCTTTCTCCAGCATGTGCAGCCAGTATAAGTACTAGTCAGAAAACTTCTGTGTACCTTCATTTCTTGTACCCTCTGTATTATCCGTTAATTTATTCTTTTCATTGTAAATCAATCCTTTTAAAAGGCACAACAACTCCAAAGCATTTAGGGAGTTGCACTGATATTAGAAACGAGATGGTAGAAGTTGGAGCTGAAAGCCTGTGGATGTTGGCTGCCATCTTGGAGTCAAGGCACTGGTTTTCACATTGGTCAAGATTTAAGCTTGTGGTAGGATCATAGGATCAGTAGTGAGATTTAGAGCTGCACTAGAGATCTAGTCCAACCCCCTCATTTTATATGTGAAGAGACTGAGATTCAGACAGGTTAAATGACCTTTCATGGTCACACAGCCAGTAAGTAGAAGAGACAGGATTTGAAAGTAAACCTCTACCTCTCAGCTTCTTGTTCTTTTCATGATACTTGACTAACACAATCCTTGCTCCCCTGAGTTTTGGACCTTGTTTGCATACATTGTCTCTATGAGGCAGCTATTATTAGTGATACCCAGAGAGATTAAGAGACTTGCTACTTGTCATCTAGAGTGACTTACCTGTTGAGCCCAGAATTAGACTTAGGTATTACCCAATTAAATGTTGTTTGCATTATTTTACTCAGTTTTATCTAGTTTTCATCCAAATTAGAACAGAACTTTAATAAACCTTTTAAGCAATATCTAGTGATACCTTCATTGATATATTAATAGATTATGTAGTCTTTTCTCTACAATAATCCTATAAGGCAGATGATACAAGTATCATTATGCCCATTTTTCAGATGAGGAAACTGAGGCTTATGGAATTCGATTAACATAGATTTTTAGAAGTAGAAAGAACCTTAGATAAAGAATCTGAAGCCTACCCCATTTAGGTAAATTGCCTAAGGTCACACAGTTAATCAGTAACAAGAGAAAGCTTAGATTCACACCCAATTCTTATGATTCCAAATCTAGGGTTTCTCCTACTATATCATACTGCCAAGATCATATATCTGGTCTCAGAACTGAGATTTGAACTCAGGTCTTCTGACTGTAAATTCATTACACCAACTATGTCTCAATAAATAGGTAAACCTACCTTCCATGATAAGGACCTGCTCCCAGGGACTGGAGAGTGTTGAGCCCTTCTACAACTTTGCCCTTCCTTTGAACTCTAGCTTCTCCACCTTGCCCTCTGTGAAGTCTCTTTAATGCTCACTGTGGATTAATGGAGAGCATCTACAGGACTCAGGCAGGACAGTTAGACTTCCATGCAGAATGCTAGACTACAACTTTCCAGCTCTCCTTACATTTTCTTCCTAAAGTTCAATATTCAGGGTATTCCTTCACTCTTGACTCATGGCCAAAGGAGCCTTATTGCTAAATAGGAATTTAGCAGCATCAGTAGCAAATGTTGAACACACCCTTCAAAATATCACATAGCAGAAACTAGTTTTGAGTACTGAACTGCTATGAAGACAGATCTGTTCTAAAGTTGCATTATGCATTGAGAAACATTTATGTTTCACTGTTTCCAAGATTTCAAGATTAGGGCTATGGAAAAAAAAAAGTAAGGGTATTTTCTTCTTTTCCTAGTACCCTTTCATTTAAAGTTTTTTGCTCATTTTTTTTTCTTTTGCCAGGAAAAATTTAAGTCCTCACAATTTCTCTTTCAGTCCTGAAATTTTCAGTCTTGGATTTTTTTTTTTTAAATCACCAACCGTCACTTGTCATAGCACCTCTAAAACTATCTCCTAGTGTCTCTTTTCTTTTCCATGTTTCAAGCCAATGTGATGCCCTCCCTCCCCTCTTCCTGCTCCCTTTTTGGAGAGCAAAATCTGTTTCCCTCCCACCCTTTCAGCTTTTGTATGAGTTTAAGCAACCCACAAGCAGAAGGCAATTCCATTTATTATTGAAGGGAATCTCACAGGCAGTTGCTTCAAACCTGTGAAGCTAGCAAGTGAAGCTGGTAGAGGGGGAGGGGAAAGAAGGACAGGGGTAGAGAAGGTGGGGACGGGCCATATTATGCACCAGATGACTGAGCAGCGATTTATATCCCAGCTAGCCTTTTTTACATGAAGAAGAAAAGTAATAACAGCACAAGCCCAGGCATTTGAAATGGTCAGATGTTCGATGAATAATGGGATAGGTGGGAAGGAGTCCTCTGATTGGACGTCTTAATGAGCACATTTCCCACAGAGTTTGGGCTGCAGTTCCCCTTGACCTTTGCCCTTTATTGACCAAACTGACACTTCATTTTTCACATACTTCCAATTATGGTTCAGCTTAAGTGTTACCCTACCTCTTTTATTTCTTTCCTATGGACAATTTGAGAGTCGTTGAGGCCACATAAGATATTTTAATTTGAAAAACTAGCATAGCAATTCAGGTTTAGGATGTAATCTGAAACTGATGGTAGTTCACCATTTTTTTTTTTGGTGAAAACAAAAAGTTAGTATTGCTTTTTTAGAAACAGTTGTTAGATTTCTTCTCTCTTACCCTACCCTCCACCCCTGCCCATTTTTAAAAGTAGGTGTTTCCTTAGAACTTGAGGACACTGAAAATGAAGGGGAGTACGGAAAATGCCTTCTTGCTTTCCATTTGAGTTGGTTGTTTTTTTGGCCGGGGCAACTTGAATGATATCTGTTTGTTTGCCCTTATTGAGTCTTTTCCTCGAAAGACTTGTATTTTGAAGCCTCTGAAATGGACTTTGACTCACATACTTCTTAGAATACTGAAAAGTAAAGCATCATTGTGACTACAGGTCTCAAGCCTTAGCCCCTGGCAGAGCCATTTGTTTCCTTGATGATATTTAAGGTTTAAGCACAAATTAAAGTGTGACCTTTGTATACCATAGCAATGGGCTGTATGAAAGTGATTTCCTGATGGGAAAAGTCAGGTGTAATACAAAAAAGAAAAGGGAAGTCATTACAGCATATCATTCCCTCTCTTATCAAAAGGTCTATATTATAAAGTTGTCAGCTGTGTAAGATTAGCTGTACAGACCGGAGACACCTATATACCAAACTTTCTCCTTATTTTCTCATCAAACCTAGGCAAGAAGTTCCTGTTGCTCATTTCACTGAGTTGTAGAATCATGTCAGTAACTGAATTAATAAGAAAGAATTGAAATTTTTGTACTAAAAGGTAGTCACTGGTCATTTGGTGCATGAACTTGGCCATTAACATTTTCATGTGAAGTTTATCTCTTCACTCTTTTAGTATGTCACCTAAACACTGGAGATAATTATTTTTCATTTAGACAAATGGAAAATATATCTATCTAAAATTATTAGCAACTAAACAGTGATACCTAAAACATAGAAGTATTTGTCTCAAAAATGTACGAAGTGTTACCTACTTTACTATGTAGCCCTCTGGCATATCCATGGCATATTTTTGCTATAATATGGTAATAAAAGAATATGTAGAAGGCAGACAAAGGTTCTGTCTTTCTCAGTAAGGTGACCCCTGTTACTAAGTAACTGCTTTACTTATGAGCTTATTAAAAACTCAAAAAATGAGCTTTTCATACTTCACAGGCATTGATGTGAAAATGAGCTGTCCTGTGAGTAGTTTTCTTGATCATTTTTAGAACAATTGATTAGCCAAAGAGCGGCTGTCATTAGTTGACATTGACTGATAGCAATTTGTCACAAGCTCTGAAGGTCAGCCAGACGGCTGGAGTTTCTGCTTGTCTTTGATTGACCTTTACTGATGCCATTATTATGTGATTGGTTTTGACTCAATATGACCCTCAATTGAAGAAGACAGGCCATTAGTCAGCCGGACCATTTCTCCTATTTTCTGTTTGTTTTATATTCTTCTATGTGTGTGAACTTACCGATTGAATATCGCATCACTTCTAATATTCTGGGGTTTTTTTTAAACCTAGAAACGCATTGGTGTTATCTTAAAAGCATCACTCTGTTTTCCCTTTGGTTGACTTTTAACAGCAGAAATGCTTTCCCACGTCCAGCCTTGCTGCTGGCATTTGACATTTACACCTGGGCAGCATTTTGGTTGTTGCAAGTGACAGATGAGGGTTTTTTCCTTCTAAGAAAGAGGAATTGAAATGCTACTTGTATAACTTCTGACTATGTACAGGTTCTTTCACTGCCCTAGACTTAATGATTTTTATCTCTTAAGAATCATGTTTATTTTAATAATGATTGAGTAGCAGAGAATTATCCTCATAATGACATGATGTCAATGCATCATTTGGCTCTGAAGTCTCAGGGTGTGAAAACTTTGTGTGTGTGTGTGTGTGTGTGTGTGTGTGTGTGTGTGTGTGTGTGTATGTGTGCACGTGTGTGCGCGCTGCTGAGTTCTTGTCAGTTTTGTTCACCCTTCTGAGAGTTAGAGAAAGCTCTCACAGTGTTAATGGTATCAACATTTCAGACAAAGTGGGATACTTTTCCATCTTACTGGATCAAGAAGTTAATTGTTCACAATCCTCATGGCGAAAATTTACTCTCATGTGCTCTCAACATTAGCTCTTTTCAGTAACTGAGAGGTAGTTTTGTAGATTATCCATCATGAGGAAAATTAATGCAGACTTTCAATTAAAAGTCTAAATTTCCTTGTTTTTTCTGAACAGTCAACTTAATCAAAATAAGAACCCCAGCTCAAGCCCACAGATGTGCTAGTTTTTAGTTCTTTCATTAGCTTCAAATGTGACTTTTCCTTTCTCTTTCCTCTGCTTCTCTGCCATCTCTTTTTATGGCTAAATTTATTTTTGAGCTTAAGGTAATGACTTGCAGTTCAGGTCAGCCCTCATAGGTAAATTCCAAAGCTACCCCACAAAATTTGGCAAAGTTTCAGCATGGGTTTCAGTTTCTGCTTAGGAAACTACATGAGGAGAGAATGCACTGCCCCAAGATGGTGGACTCTTCACATGCTGTCACATTGTTGGCAAGGCAAAATTGAAGAAGATAAATTTAGATAAGTATATGTTTAAGAATATGCCTGAACTGAGCTCTAAGGTTTTAGAACTCAATTCTTTTAGAAGTTGAGCTGGAAAACTAATTTAAATGGTATTCAAAGTTGAATTTAGCAAACATTAGGAACCTATTGTTTAATGGTTTTAGATGCTTTTGTGTATTACCAAGAACATAAAGCATACTTAATCTCTATAACAAGAGCTGAATTCTAGATTTTTAAAGAATTGGAATTTCTTAGATTTTCTTGAAGCATGGATTTAGAAGTTCTATCATACCCCAGTGTCCCAAATAATTAAGACACTATATATACATTGTAGGAGCTATGGGCTGGATCTAGGGGTACATGCTACCTGGTTCAGTCAGATTATTGGACATCCATGAACTATGCTAGAATTCTATTAAGACTTCAGTGTTCCAGAGGACTTCATGGATCCATTGCTCTTTAGATTAGATTGTTCCATGCTTAGGTTGGTTCTCTTAGGAAAGGATTCTACAGATCAAATAGGCTTTAGCCAAAATTAAGTAGAAGAAATTAGTCTTTATTGGTTTCTAGAAATGTATTATTGCACTCTCCCATTCTCATACCTCTGCTACCCTGTGACCTAGGGTCCTCTACTGTGCTGCTTAATCTGGTCATGAGTCTCCACTCATGTTCTAGGTTTTAGAATTGCTTTTGTCCTGATAGCTCTTCCTGGTTTGAAGTTTAAATGTTTTATGCTCTGTTCTCAGGGAGCATCGTTTTGGTTTTTCCCCTTTTAAAGGACATAGATAGTTATTCTGATATATAACTTAAGTGTCATCTTATTTGGAACATCATATTTAGAGCTGCAAGTGATGACAGAGTCAAACTGGTTTAACTCCATATGTATTGCTAGATATTAACACCTCAGGTAATGTTGGTAATTTTAATGTTGGTAATTTAATAGGGAAATTTTGGAGATAATTTCTTAACCTCAAATGATGGGAGTTAAGTATGCTTACAGCACATGGGGTCTTGGGTTGCTCTTCAAATCACTTCAGAGATATTCTTATCTTCCCATTCTTAGAATTGACCATAACATCACCACCCATGTCATAGCTTAGTCCTGTGGCACAATAGGAATTGGTCTGATCCAAGGGACTCTAGAAACTCTGGAACTTCTATGGATGCTTCTGGAGAAAGTCTAGGACAAGGAACCTGAAGTGCTACTTGACATCTGTGTCCAAATGTTAAGGGTGCTTTATCTCCAGTATTCTTTCGCAGAAGCAAATGCCATGGTGAAAAATGGCCATGTTGTTCATCACCTCATTTAGATGCATCCATGAATTTATTTTCCCTGTAAATGGATGCGAGTTAGCATTTACTAATTAAGGATAGGATTATAGAGTCTGATTTTAGTCTTAGAAAAGACTAAGCCAAACCATAAATTCATACCAAGTATTTTTTTTAGAAAGTATGGAGTGTGTGTGTGTTTGTGTGTGTATGTGTGTGTGTGTGTGTGTGAAGATATGTATAGTTTTAGTATACTGATTAACCTTGGAAATGTAATTGGTAAGTTGAGATTTGACCTAGTGTCTGGATGTGTGGAATAAATCTAGGAAGTAATTTTGGTGATTACTTAATCTAAAAATATGCTACTAGAGTCCTGGTTTTATAGTAAGAGAAACTGTATTTAAATCTGATCTCTGTCCCTTACTACCTGTATGATCTTTGCTGGATTACTTAAACTCTCTGGACCTCAGCTTTCTCATCTATAAGATAAGTAGAGTAAACTAGATGGTTTCTGAAGTTCTTTCTAGCTCTGAATCTATGGTCTTATGATGCTCTAAAGATTGCTTTGGCTTTACTTCAATTACCAATATGGATCCTGATAGGCCCTTTCCTCTATTTCATCCCTCCTTGGGCATGTTGAATAGGATAATGGCCATCACATAGGGGAAAGAGGACTAGAGTTTGAATCAGAAGATCTGTGATAGATTCCTTATTCTGATAATTTTTAATGTCATGACCTTTGTCAATTCTGAGCCTCAGTTTCTGATCTGTAAAATGTATAAAACCTTGCAGTGTAATTAAATACCTACGCACTTCCTTCTATTTCTTCATGTGTCTAGATTGCATGAATAAAACATTTATTTTTGCCAGATATTCTTAGAGTACTTCTAAGATACAGATTAAAAAAACAATGAAGAGGGAGAAAAGGAATAGAAAAGAGACATATAAAATACTGACTTTCTGTTCACTTACTGTTACATTATATTTGATTATGTACTATCATTTATTGCTAATTTTTTCATAAACAACATTTTTCTCCCCAACCAGTTCCTTGAGGGCAGGGTTTTTCCAACACTCCCCAATACATAGGGTCATAGATTTAGACCTGGAGGGAACCTTGGACATCATTTAGTCCAAACTCTTCATTTCTCATATAAGGAAAGTGAAGTCCAGAGAGTTTCAGTGATTTGCCCAAATTCTCCATAGGAAGCATGTAACAGAGCTGGGATTTGCATCTTCAAATTCAGTTTAATACATCCATACATATATCTACACACACACACACATACACACACACACACACCACCACCACCACCACCACCACCACCACCACCAACCACAGCAACAACTATATATTAAATATTGTGTTAAATGCTGGGATATAAAGCCAAAAAAAGTGAAGCATATCCTGCCCTTAAAGAGCTTATGTTCCACTATAGCTATAATGCTCATAGACCAGTAAATTCCAGATAACTTGGAGAGAGCACTAGTGACTGGATAGCTGGGGAAAGGTTTCTTGTAGTAAGTGGCTCCCGAAGGGAGTGTTGAGGGAAGCATAAGAGGCAAAAGTGAGAAGATAGCATCTACTTGCAGGTGCACAGATGGAAGTACCAAAATTGGGTAACAAAGTAGAACAGTTTGTCTGGCATGTTTAGTATGTGAAGGGGAGCACTGTGAATGTCTGGAAAGGTAGGTGAAACATTCCAGGCAACACAGGATAGTTTGGGCAAATGATCAGAGAGGAAATAGAATGTTAAATATGAGGACCAGAGAAGCAGTATAGTCAGTACAAGACTTGGAGTCAGGAAGACATGGGGTCACCGAATCACAGAATTTGAGAGTTGGAATGGACCCCAGCAGCTCTCTAGTCCAAATCATACATAAAAGGAATTCCTGTAGTAATGTATTTGACAAGTGGTCACCCAGCCATAGCTTGAAGACCTCCCAGGAGTGGGGATGCACATCCTCTGGATGCAGCCCATTCTACTATTAGATAGAACTAATTGTTGGGAAGACTTTTTGTTTCTTTGTTTTGTTTTGTTTTTCCTGACATCAAAATGCATTTGCCTCTTGGCATCTTTCACACATTGCTCCTCATTCCCCTTTGGGGACAATGAGAACAAATCTAATCCTTTTTTTATGTGACAGCCCTCCATATATTTGAAGACAAGTGTCATGGTCAACTGAGTCTTCTCTAGGCTAAAAATGCCCAGTTTCTTCAAATGATCCTCAAATTGGCATGGACTCAAGACCCTTCATCCTCCTGCTTGCCTTCCTCTGGATACTCCAGTTTATTGATATCCTCAGGGTTAAATCATGCATTAAACACTTTGAGAACCTGATCAAATCAATTAGCCTTTTTGAATCTTTGATTTTGAATACTCATCAGTAAGATGGAAATAAGAACATCTGTATTACAAGGTTGTTATAAGGATATAATAAAATAATGTATTTAAAGCATTTTGAAAACTTTAGACCACTACATGTTTAAATGTCACTTATTCATGGTAGTAGTAGTAGTAGTAGTAGTAGTAGTAGTAGTAGTAGTAGTAGTAGTAGTAGTAGCAGTAGTAGTAGTGTGGTAGTGGTGGCAGTGGTGGTGGTGGTGGTGGTGGTGTTGGTGATAGTAGTAAGAGGAGTAGTAGTAGTAGTAGTAGTAGTGGTGGTGGTGCTTGTGGTGGTGGTGGTGGTAGTTCAGTTTGGCTAGTATGGAATGCCTGAGAGTTCTGTAATATCATGTTGAAAAGGTAGATTGAGGTCAGATAGTGACAAGTTGAAGAGTTTGCATATTATCCTAAAAGCAATAGGAAGACACAAGATTTTTGAGCAAAAGAGTGACATGGTCAAATCTTTTCTTTAGGATGATTATTTTGGCAACTGTTTTGAAAAGGATTTGAGAGAAGAGAAACTGGAAACAAGGAGATCATTTAATTGTCACTACCATTCCCCCTACTTTGGTTTTTTTTTTTTTAAATTAAATGTCTTATTTAACTAACAACACTGAATATCAATACAACCAACTAAGCTGCTTTGGTGATTATTTTAGTTGTAATTATTTAACTTCAACATACACAATATAATAATGATTTTTTAGTCTTTCTATATCCTCATCCAGATTCTTTGTCCATTCATTGTCCTCTTGTTTCTTTCTTTCTTTCTTTTTTTCTTTTTTCTTTCTTTCCTTCTGGTCATAGTGTTCCCACCATTCTTCTGATTTCACTTCTTTTTTCCTTAAGAATGTTTTTTACAAAAAGGTCTTTTCATATTTCTTTGTGTTTCTCATAATGTCCATCTTAATTGCCTTATAATACTGTCTTATATTAAAGTACAACAGTTTATTTAATCTTTTCCTTACAATTGGACATTTAGGTTGTTTTCACTTTTTTTTTAGCAATTACAAATA
Source organism: Notamacropus eugenii (assembly GCF_028372415.1). Classification (NCBI taxonomy): domain Eukaryota; kingdom Metazoa; phylum Chordata; class Mammalia; order Diprotodontia; family Macropodidae; genus Notamacropus; species Notamacropus eugenii. Next base: position 637,486,422 of record NC_092872.1, on the reverse strand, counting down.
ATGCTGCTAAGCAAAACTTTTTAACAGATATCATTTTTCATTTTTGATAAAGCTGTCAGAGTGTATTCCCAACAAGTAAATTGTTGGGTCAAAGGGTTGGATTGGTTTTCATTTTTGTAGCTATTTGTTTTGTTTTAGTTTTTTGTAATTTCACATGGGATCTGTGGCTATGATAAGCACACTGCTTTTATACCTACCTACTGCTTACAAATGGCTTCTCTCTTTGCTTAAGAATGCATGATGCATTAAATTTAAAGTCAGAGATCCATAGAATCATGGCTTTCAAGCTGAAAGGGACTTTAATGATCATTGAGTCAAGTACCTACATTTTATAGATGAAGTAACTAAAGCCTAGAGAGGTTAGAGGGGGTAACACAAGTAGGAAAGATTTGAACCAAGGATCACTGACTCCAAATTCATGACTCTTTCCAGTGTACCATATTGCCTATTCTTAATTGGGTTCTGTTCCAGTCTTGACTCTGCTACTTTGGCCAAGTCAACTAACTTCTCTGGGCTTCAGTTTCCTCATTCACAAAATGAGAGAAACTAAAGAATGTTTTATGTCCCTTCCAACTCTAAATTTGTATCATATGACCCTTACAAGGCCTTGGTGATAGAAGTAAGTAGGCAGTGGCTCCCATAAAAATGTATATGACTTCCCTACTCACACCCCTCCTACAATTAAATCATACATAAGTCACTAACATCTTTCTGCTGTTCCTCACCTAGAAAATGACTCCCTTTTCTAATTAGGAGTGGGAGTGGGGGTAGGGTGGGAACCTGATAGAGATGCAAAGGAACTAGCTGGTCACTCTAGGATAAATCATCGGGGAAAGAAACAGAAAGTGTTATTGAAATACCAAGACTGACTTCCTGAGCTTTTCATTTGGAAATGAGTTTTTATTTTCTTTCTGTTGTTTGGGAAGTTCGAGGAGTGATTAAAAAATGTCTGCTGCATGTTTTAGAATCTCAGAACTGAAAAGGATCTCAGAAGCCATCTAGTGCAACCTATAACTGAAAAACAATTCCTTTTGCAATGTAGCTGTCAAGTGGTTGTTCAACTTCCATTTAAAGACCTTCAATGAGGGAGAGCTCAGTGCTTCTCAAGGCAATACATTGCATTTATAGATAACTTCAATTTTTAGGAAGTTCCTTCTGACCTAAAGCCAAAATACACCTCTTTGCAGCTTCTACCAAGTACTCCCTGCCCTGTGTGATCAGTGTGTCCAATCTCTGTTCCCCATGATAGCCCACTGAATGCAATCAAAAATAGCTATCATGTCTCTTCAGCCTCTCTGTAAAACAGGAAATCAAGGCCTTTCACCATCTTGGTTGCTCTCCACTGGATTGTACCCAGTTTATCAATGTCTTTTTTAAACTATAGAATCCAAAACTGGATGCAAAAATGTAGATGTGGTCTGACTGGGGCAGAATACAGAGGGACTTTCACCGGCTTATTCCTGGAAATTATGCTTCTTAATGTAGCTAAAGATCTCATTAGCCTTTTTTTGGCTGCTACATCACAGTGCTGACTTGTATTGAGCATACATCCCAGTAAAACCCCAAGATCTTTTTCAGACAAATGATTATCTAGCTGTATGTCCCTGTTCAGTATTTGTGAGACTGATTAAAAAAAAAAACCACCACACCACCATTAAGACATTAAGACTTCAGATTTGTCTCTTTTGAATTTCACCCTATTCAATTTGGCTCACTGCTCTAACCTGCCAGGATTTTATTGGATACTGACTGTCATCATACAGGTATACACTGATTTCATGTGACTGCGTGGCAGTAATCATGTAGTGACCTCTATTCTTCATGTGTTTTAGCTGTATAAATCACCCGAAAAATACGTTTAATAGACGCCGGTACTACAAATAGTAATATCTACCCATTTCCATCACTTTGAATATTTCCACACTGATGAAGTGAAATATATCATTTTGCCAAAATTTGAAAGAATACAGTGATTTTGTTATATAGATGCTGTATCTTTTCTTAAAAAAAAAAAAGCTTCTGGCTTGTATTGTCTGGCAATTGTCATGTCTATTTTATAAGTAATCTGAAAAAAAATTTGCTTCACTTTGGCAGGTAGAAAAGGTTTAGGAGTTTTGAGTGGTGGTAGGTTCTTTTTGACCTTTTTTTGGTCTTTCTTCTTTCCTACAAGTTGGAATTTACATATTTTTAGTCTAATCTGTCTTTTCTTTGTGTACACACACACATACACACACACATATCCATACATCCTTAGTCTCGATAAGGAAGGAAACAGTTTTTGAAGACATTAATTGCTTAACTAAAGAGTTGAATATTGATAATAGTTAATGATGAAGAATAGGCATCTTGTTTTAGATTCCAGAAACATTCCCTACACTTAATGTTTGTTTTGGAGGGGAAGCAATAGGTTTATGTGATGAAGAGAAACAAAATGATTGTCTTAAGTACCAGTCATATTCTTTAGACTTAATTTTCATATTTGAAATGGAGGCAATAGGTTTAATGTGTCTCTTACTTTGTGGCTGGAACAGATTCTATTTTTATTCTGTAAGTAGAATATGGCATAAGGCCATGTGCTGTCTTGATCCAAATGCATAACTCCTGTTGATATCAGTGAGTTTCAAGATGGATTGGAGAGAATTATGTAGTCTTTATTTTGAATATCTTTTTTTCCCTTTAAATTAAGCATGCTGAACAAATTCTAGCACTTTTCAAGTCAAAATAAAGTGTTTTCATAATATAGCAACCATGCTGGCTTAAGGGAATAATATTACAATCCCAAAGAGACACACACACATAACCGTAGAATTGGTTTTCAGGCAGAGTGAGGCAACTGGGCTCTGGAATCTGGCTGCATAGTAAAGTACATGGGTATATTGAACTACACAAAATTGCCTTTAAGTAGAAAAATAGTAGAGTTTCTTGCCTTTTTCTTTGGATGGCTTTTTGTTCATTTTGGCACATGATGGCTAGTGAGATAGTTCAGCCAGATGTACTTCGTATTTTCTCACCCTTTTTACCCCAGTGGTGGGAATGGTATGACTATTTAGTTATAATTGACAAGTGATTGGTTCTATAAACGAATGTCCTCAAATCATAATTGTTATAACAAGATTGTTTGACTACCTGGCAATTATCTCTTTTCCTGTGATAGCATCTGGATCACCTGTTTTGTGATTTGACAGTCCTCATGTTTATTACCCAGCTGAATGTCAGTAGCGATTACAGCAAAAGACAAACAAAAATGCAAGTACTTGTTGACCTTGACTTTTCTCCACAAGATATTGGACTTGATGGCTCTTTTGCTGTTGAACTGATAAGGGTTATAAACAGTAGTTTAAGAAAAATGTTTTATTCCCAGAGGAAAATGCCATATTACTGTGGGAAATAGCAACAGACTATTGCCCTTTGCCATATTTACTTGATTCACCTTTATTTGAGCTGTGGGAAAAGAAAGTAAAAAAAAAAAAACCCAGGGCAACTTTCTTTTAGTATTTTAATATCATCATACAGGCATTCTTAGAATTTTTTTTCATTGTATAAGTAGTTGTCTTGAATATGTAAAAGCTGTCTCTGTATTTTATGATCTTCGAATATCACTTAACATTATTCTTAGTTCCAGAGAGTAAGATCTTTTTTTAAAAAAGTTGATTAAGCTTGCAATGTCGAAGTTCTTTCTCAGACACTAATGAAACACATGATGGCCAAACTGGGGATCCTCATCTTCTCAATAGGGTGCCCCAGTGAAATAGAATTGGCCATGGTAAATATTTACTCAGAGATGCTGCAGAGGTTGACTGGAGGATTTGGTAGTTAGTATTTACCTTTGGGTATGGGGTCTCAAGTCCTGGATTTGAACTAAAATGCCATGTGATTCCTGTCTCAGTAAGACATAAAGCATCAAAGGTGACCTATTCCACTTGCTCTTAAAAATCCCACTGTGTTTTTCTTCCATGGAAAAGTATTTTGGCTCGGTGTTACTGGATTTAACTTTTGCTCTTAAAAAGTTGTTGTGATACAGAGTGAAATGATGAGGGAATTGATTTCTGTGCTTATACTGTGGCCTAGATTCTTAACCTATGAAAATCTTTCTAGGGAATTAAGAACTCTTGGTTCATAGGATGATAAATGCTAAGCCAGTGATTGGGTATGCATAGCATGGAAAATATGAGATCTTCACAGGCTGGGACTCAGAATTTATTTAACTTCAATTTTACTGTAATTGTAAGCCAATAATATTAATAACAACAGCACATTCATAGAGCATTTCAAGATTTGCAGTCTTTTCTTCACAATAAGCCTATAAGATAGGATCAATATCTACACTTACATAACTAATAATTTGATGCTAATACTAAGAAAAAAATATCATAGGGATAATCATTTAATACTTATTGAGTGTTCAGTGGTTTCTTTGTTTTTAATAAAAAGTAACTGTATCTTCAGGGCAGCCAGTGGGTAGACTCTTTGGTCTGGAATCAGGAAGACTCATCTTCCTGAGTGAAAATCCAGGCCTCAGATACTTACTAGCTGTATGACCCTGGGCAAGTCCCTTAACCTTGTTTGCCTCCATTTCCTCAACTGTGAATTAAGCTGGAGGAAGAAGTGGTAAACCACTCCAGTATCTCCCCAAGAAAACCTCAAATGGGGTCACAAAGAGTTGGATATGACTGAAAAATGGCTGAACAATAGCTATGTGTCTATATTGAAATGTTTTTCTTTTTACTCAGAATGAAAATGTGGTCTGATGAGAGTCATGATCCTTAAAAAAGTATCTAATATTAGTAGTTCGAATTTCTTTTTTGAAAGAAGTTGAAGGACAACATAAGACACCAGGCTATAACTCTGAATTTGACCCACCTTCAGATACATACATATAAATATATATAATATATACATTATACACACACACGCGCACGCACACACACATACATACACACATATATATGTTGGCCTGGATTTATGATGTCATTAATGTAGGAGACTCCAGAGCAAGGAACATCCCTTTAGCAATGTGGAATAGCCACCTACCTGTAGTTTAGAGTCTTAGAAAGCTGCTCAGGCTACAAAAAAAGTTAAAAGGATTGCCTAGGATCATATAACTGGTGGATGTCAAAGGCAGGATTTGAATTCTATATGTCCTGCCTCTGAGAGGAGTTGGTTGCCCATTATGTCATACTGCCTTTCAAGGCCCACCAAGCTACTCTCAGTCACTCGATATTTATTCAGCATATAAAATATGATTGTTCCTTAGAAATTTCACCTTCTAGCCTATATCTTTCCTAGTAAATATTTTTTCTTAAAGACATTTCAGACAAAATCAGGAGGCAATTTATTGCGTCTGTAGGTTGAAATTTTCAGAGGTTATTTGAAAAACCACAGAGATTGAATTTCTTATCCTTTAAATAATTTCTTTCTCTTTAACTTATCTCTCTTCCTTGAAACATACCTACTTCTGTAGTTCTTCATTACTTTTCTAGCTTTTCACTAATTCACATCCATCTTTATATGATTTGTGTGTGTGTGTATGTGTGTGTGCATATGTGCGAAATACTATGGAAATCTTTGCAATGAGAGCTGCCATTATGGATGATTATGGTAGTAGATAACAATGAAACTAGACAGGATTTACTTCTTAGTGTATTTCTTTTCTGTGAAAGAAAAAAGTGCATTGAACTATTTATTGTTCTCTGGTGCATTTATTAGAAATGAACAGAAGGCAGATCTGTTTGAAGAGGTGTGTCCTACTATAAAAACAACACATATTGAAATTTTTAGAGCAATGTTTTGGTTAGAATGTGATATGAATGGGAGCAAGGTAAGGCAGGGTGGATTTAGATCTTCAAAATAGTCATTGAACGATAGATAGAGCACTCCCATGAATTATCTGAGACTAAGGGCCCTGTTTTGGAGGAAGGATGAATCTTAGACCAGCCATGGAAGAGTGAGTCTTTTGTGGGGGGATTTGGAAAACTTCTGGGTTTATCAGAGAATTCAGGATCAACAGCAGCTATGACTTCCCACCGAGATGCTTTGTGGGTAAACTTCTTTGCTGGGTGGATGATGTGGCATTTCTTGTCACTTCCTCAAATTCCTTCCCCCTGCATATCAGTCTTTCACTGGACTTATCTGAGTTGAGCTTTAGCCAGTTAGAGCTAATCCAGGTTCCTATTTCAGATGGACAGAGTTAGAGCAGTGACATTGCGATTTCTCAGCTTATGACAGCAAAGGGGAATGTGTAGAACTGGATGCCACTAGCTGCATTCTAACTTCTGGCTCTTTGGGGTTGGGCTCCATTATTATTTTCCCTTAAGAATCTGACTCAGAATTGATTCCAGTTTTGAACAGGAACTCTCCAGACCTGAATTTAAAGAAATAAATTACTTCCCTCACTAAGGGGTAGGGGCGGGGCCTCATTTGTTCCACTGGAGATCTTATTGTCAGTCATTCAGTCACTTAGCGCTTTTTGAGCAACCACTATATGCCAGGCATTGTGCTAAGTGCTGGGGGGGAGACTAAGAAAGGCAAAAGACAATCCTCATCCTCATGAAGCTTACAAGAAACTTATTGTACCTTAAAGGAAATCATATGAATAATGTTTTTATACTCATCCACACAGTTTTAGAGCTGGAAGGAACATTAAAAATATGAACTCTTTCCTTTTATAATGGAGGGTGGACTCAGGGATAGTAACATGACTAGGTGGTCCCACATTTCTGGGAAAGTCATATTATATTTGACTGTAAAAACAATCCAGATCAATGATATTTGTGTCTACTTTTTGGAGTTTTGCCACTTAGTCTTTTTTTTTTTAATTCTTGAAAAGGTTTGGTTGGAAGGAAAATGATCAAGTTGGCATTTGATCTTGCTTCTCTTTCCATTCCCTACCACACAAATGGCAGGTACAAAAAGGGCAAGCATGCATTTTCAAAACTTTATATTTCCCAAGGAACCAAACACTGTCTCCCTTTGTGGGTACATTGATACTTTTACTGTACCAGCGCCATTTTCTCCACTTAATAAATGCTTGTTGAATTGAACTAGAAAAATATCTCATTTGATTTTCAGTTATGGGGATGGGTAAAGATATGATAATCAATGAATCATTCTTTCCTTAGTCTGTTTTTGTCTTTTACTTTTTGAGAAGGGAAAAATAAAATTGGAATAGATTCATAGTTCCTGGTTAGAGTGACCTAATTTCTCTCTCCATGGGAGCTGCTTCTGTGGGTGGAGACAGATCTTGAACTAGTCAGTTAATTTCTTTTGTTATATGGCAAAGAAACAACATTTTATTAAAAGCTTTGCTCATTTCTGGGTTTGACTGGAGTTAGGACAGGTTAAGAGAATAGTTGAGTGTCAAATATTATTCAGTGAGCTTTGCTGAACTATGGAAATTGATTATGTCTTTCTTTATGAGATGCTAGAGAAGTTTATGAATTTCTTATGCAGAGGGTTATATGCATATTGGACTATATCCTACCATCCATATTTTCCAAATGTCCCCAATCATAAGCACACCATTTTGCCTTTTGAGACAACAATGGGGAAGAGTGAATGAAATGAGTCTAAATGACCACAGACCATAGCAGTATATGGGGGTTATTCACTCTAGAAATCTTATGACCTCCATAGCATGAAATTATTTGGGAATGTCTTCATTTCTTTGATGAAAAGATAGGATGTACTCATTAAATTAAAAAAATATAATTGGGGGATAATGGCTAAAGTACTGAAATATGCCTTCATTTCAAAGAAAAGATCAAATGTGTGTTAAATCCATAATCCACTAGAGATTAGTGTTAGCCATGACAAAAAAAAAAAGTGTACCAATGAAAGAAGGAAGAAGTGTGCCTACCCAGAATGGATATACAGATAAGTGCTAATATTTGTCTGGTAAGGGCTAATTGAGTCAACTGGAAGATCACAGAGTAGTTTAGAACGTACCTATGGGCATAGGAAAAATTACTTGTTTCTGTCACAGCAGCCAGAGTTCTACTTAATGCTCCATGGCATAGATGATTAGTCCTCTTTTCACTCAAGTAGACAAATAGATAAGTTTAGAGGAGTGTTTCAAAATGTTGACTGCCCCAGATGCTGAAGTATCAGAACATCTGGCACTAAAATTTAATATCTGGACATTGGATACCTCATCTCTAGGTAGATGGAGTTATCCAATAAAGGTTGGTCTTAATGATCTCGATACAGCATGATTTCTTACTCATTTAAGTTGTGTGGAATTGTATTTGTAGAAAGCAAAGCCCTTGAATTGTCCATGGATGAATGGTAAGGACACAGTCAAAAGGTTTCTTGTTGGATATGGTGTAGTTTAGACTAAAGGCAACTTACAAGAATTGTGGTCCCTCACATGTTCCACTTTCTTCTCCTTTTATGTTCTTCCAAATATGTGGTGAGGAAAAACCTTGCTATTTTTGATCTTGTTGCATTGTCCAGTTAAGTCTCGGTGACATAAGTTAAAATTGATCTGTCACTCAAGATGAGCATTGATGACATACCTTTATTGACAACTAGTTTAACTTATGTCTCCAGACTGAGGAAGTCAAAGATGGCATTCCTGGGGACTCTGACTTCAATGGCAGATTTGTCTGAAGGGAATAAGGATAAGATACTGTATTTCTTGAGAAAGGTCTTTCCTACTTATTTTTCTAGTTTTGGTTTTGCCCAATCTGTCACGGTACCATTTTGCTTGTGATGAAGCTATTTAGAAAATAGTGAGACTATGATTATTATGGCTGTGATATTATTAATAAACTTCATAGTAAATAAATTTTCAGCACTGGAGTAAAGCACATCACATCCATAATATGTGTGACCAGAAAAGGATGCAGACCCAAATAGGAACAATGAGAAATACATTGGATATTAAACAAACAAAATACAAAGCATATCCTCTAATGTGTTGGGAAAATTCTTTATGTACAATTTATAAAAGGTCGTGGACAAGAATCACATTGGATGATGGGTTATGGTCCACACCAATAGAGGCAATATGCACTCTGAGAAACTCATCAATCCATTAAAGTATACATATTGGTATATATAAGTATATATATATATGTATGTTATATATATAATATATATATACACACACACAAATATAAGTAGAATAAATGTTGACTTATTTTTCTAGGTGTGTTTTAGCTTGCTTTGCTAGCATAGGTTTCGCAGAGTAGAACAATAGAATATGGGATGACAGTGATAAATAGTAGGTGGTTTAGTAGATAGAGCACTGGACCTAGAGTCAGGAATATCGAAGTTCAAGTCCAGTCTTAGATACTTACTAGGCGTGGAACCCTGGACAAGTCACTTAACCTCTATTTGCCTCAGTTTTCTTACCTTTAAAATAGGAATAATAACACCTACCTCCCAGGGTTGTGAGGATCAAATAAGATAATCTTTGTACATGTTTGGAACGCAAACTTTATAATTATTTACTACTACTATTCCTACTACTACAATAACACCTCTGCCTGTCTCAGGTTCTTCATCTGTAAAATGGGGATAATAACAGTGCCTTCCTCACAGAATTGTTGTGAGGATCAAATGAGACCATTTTTGTAAAAGAAAATAGGCATTTATATGGCACCTACTATGTGCTTGGTACTGTAGTACAGTACCAAGCACATAGTAGGTGCTAAGCACTTCACAAATATAAAAATAAAATGCTTTGAAAAGCTTCAAGTGCTCTATAAATGCTAGTGATTATTATTAGTACTGTTATACTTATGTTAGAAGGAGGTTAATAGAAGGTAGAACAAGAGGTAGAGGGATACTAGGGGCTTTACCTATGATTATCATATGATAGAATTACATGATTTGAGATGAAAATGAACCTTAGAGATTACATAGCCTATTCTCCTCATGAAAGTACGCTAACTGATGAGGGGTGTATAAAGAACTGGCCTTAAAGCAAGGGAGACTGAGTCTCAAGTTCCATTTCGAAAACATGAGGCTTTTGTGACTTAGCAAATCACTCACCCTCTCAATGCTCTAGGCAACTCTGTAAGACTTTATGATGCAGAGAAGGTCCCCACTGCATTGTCAGATAGTTTCCTTAACTTAATCTTCCTCTCCTAAGAATGTGAGGTCCCTGTCTGGTCTCAGTCTCTATGTTTATGACAATGATTGACTAAAAATAATGTTGCTGGTGTATTGTCCATCAGTTGCTGCTAATGATACACCTTTTAATTTATTTAACTACAAAGACTGAAATAGCTGCATTCTAACTCCCATAAGAATGAAGTTGGATATTCCTAGTAATTGTTTTTCCTTGATTAGAAAATACAAAAGACTTAGAAAGAAGTTCTGGTCACACCAGCGTTATGGTGAGAATCAAGCAACCAATTTTCTGTGCCCTGTGTGGTGCCTTCATTCCCCTCCCTAGGTCTTAGATCCCAGGGCCATTCTTTTTGTTCCTACCTGCTGCCCAGATTTCACTGTCTCAAAACTCCATAGGGATCACCAAAATTCTAGGCCACTAACATCTATTCAGCACTGTATTAGTTACCCCTTGAGTGGAGGAAAGAAATGATCAAAAAGATTGTATTACTTATGTCTTGGAGGAGTTCAAGGAAGGCCATGATCACAACACTGTTAAATGAAAAGGCATGACCAAGTAGTGTAGGCTTGAGTTAAAGGGTTCTTTCTGTTATATTTAACGTTATAGTCAATATCCCCAGCTCAGTGGATAGAAGTTCTAAGGAGTCAGAACTGTTTATGTTCATATATTTAAGTTACGAATCCAGAAGAAGAATTTCCAGTTTGATTTTTATTATCTACTGCTTGATTCCTACCTTTCATAGCAAATACTAACCTAAGAATTTGCTTGAATGTATAGCATTAATTGTAGGCTCATAACTTTTCTTAGGGAGCTACAGCAAGCATTTGTATAGTGCTGTAATGTTTATAAAATTCTTTACATATGATATCTCATTTGGGACTCATAACAGACCTGTGATGTTGATACTATTATTGCCTCCACTTTACAGATTAGGAAACTGAGGCTGACAGAAGTTAAGTAACTTGCCAAGGGCCACACAAATCGGAAGTGTCTGAAGCAGGATTTGAACTCAGATCTGCTATAGTACAATACTAACTCTTGAATGCGGTTCTTTTGGTTGTTCTAATGGTTGATTGTACTTCATTTTCAAAGAGGACCAGTGACATCACAAGAGTGATGTCTTTACTAAGTGAGGCAGAGTTGGGAAAAATGGAAAAGTTATCTGCAAGGTTTCAAAAGTAAGGCCCTTTGTCATTCCTTTAGTTTGAGGAAAGTGTTTGGGGAATAGTGAAAATTTTCAATGATTTTCACTTAAAGGGATAGAAGGTTGACATGGCAAATAAAAGGTACCAGGCAAACCTGGCAGAATTCAAGAAAAGCAAAGGTTTTTTTTTCTTTTAAACATTAGACTGCTCCACAGCCCTCACTGTAGATTTGAGGCACATAATTAGAATCTTGGAGAGCCTGTGCTAGTACATTTGGAGGACAACATTGGTCATTCTACATACTTAGTTACACCTTCATTGATCATTTTTTTTCAAATTTTATATAGATACAGAAATAGTTGTGTTAAAATTTTAAGGATACACTATACCAAGAAGTATCATGGTTCAATGGAGTAGAGTGAAGAGACCTGTGTTCAAGTGCTGGCTCTGTCACTAAACATTTGTGACCTTGAAAACTCACTTACTGTCTCTAGAGTTTCCTAGAGTTTTAACAGTTTTCTCCTCAGTAAGATGAGAGATTTGGAGTAGGCAACCTCCTATTGTAGCATCCAATTTGAAAATTCTGTGAATAGGAAAAATAATTGCTTAGAAAATTTATTGCCTTCTAGATGAAATGTCTAATTAAAATAAAGGACATGTGCCTGGATAAAAATTTATGGAGAAGGGATTATTTCACAATATGGCATCAATAGCAAACAGGATTTGGATATTCAATTTAACGTGGATGCCAAGAGTCAAACAGTTCACATCACCTCAAAAGCTATGTGGTTTCTCCACACCCTCCACTCCCCGACCAAATTTGTGTATAGCTCGGTGTAATATGCTTGGTTCTTTTGCATAGAGATGTGACTGAAGAGTACAATATGCAAATCAGATTTTTTGTTGTGTGTTACATATAATACAAATTATTTAATTATTTAAACTACAAAGCATTTAAGCTTTGTAGTTATATTGATTTCATTTATAAGTAAAATTTTGTATGTACTTCTCTCCCCCTTTATTGTGTAAACTCTTTGTGAATATCCATTGCGTCATTAAAAAAAAAATTGTATGCACACAACCTGACGTGGTTAGTACCTTTGTTGTTGTTCACTCATTCAGTCATGTCTGACTCTTCGTGATCCCATGGACCATGCTATTCATGGGGTATTCTTGGCAAAGATACTGGAGTTGTTTGCCATTTCATTCTCCTATGAATTAAGATGAACAGAGGTTGAATGACTTGCCCAGGGTCATGCAGCTAGTAAGTGTCCCAGGCTGAATTTAAACTCAGGTCTTCCTGAATTCAGACCCAGCACTCTATCCACTCAAACAAACTAGCTGCTTCTGACTAGTACGTAGTAGGCACTAATAAATGTTTGTTGATTAACTGACTTCCTGGTGTCTTGGGTAGCATAACTATTGTGTTTCTTATTGTTTTTAACTAACTGACCTATCAACTTGTTCTTTTTCTCTTTGTTAAGAAAGGTCCTAATCAATTTTGTTTAATGAAAAAGCTTCTTTTATTTGATAATAAAGGGAGCATATTAGGTTGTCTCAAAGACTTTTCTGACTGTTCTTATGTCTTGTCTTTTAAATCGATAAAGTTCTTGTCCTGATAAAAATGTAAATAAGCCCAAATCACCACAATAGATGCAAAACTTGTGTGGTGTGTGTTTGTTGAATTTGTATGTAGTGATAACACATCAACTGACAATATCAGCATTCCTTTGTCACTGTGGGTTTAATTTATTGATAACAAACTGAATAAATGACTCAGCAGCCTGAAGAGAGTTACTGGGGCAGTAGAAGACAATCTGGTGTGATTTAAGCCAAGTTTCACAAAAGCTTCTATAGGATGGCATATAATGCTGTTTGACTGACTGACATAATAGAGAGGAGAAAGATGGTATGAGAGGAATTCCATATTCCTGATGTGATTTTTAAAATAGTAACCATATACTTTAGACCTAAGTGTCCATCTTGAGTTTCCCAAAGTGAATTCTTCTCGAGGCTTTTCTGGAGCATTTGATGAGATTACACTGATACAAACTAACTAGTAGGGATGTATTATTTAAACCTCTTTCCATTATTTTATAAATCATTGTTTGTACTGAAATCTTTTCAAAGAGCTAGCTAGTAGCTACTTTCTTGTTTAAACAGTGAGTTCTTTTCACTCTTAACTCACCTTAATTTAATTCTGGAAATGTGCATATTTAACAATTCTCAGCAACAATGAATATATAGCACTAAGAATGAATTGCTAAGAAAAATTGGACATGGTAAACAAGCACAATAACTATCATTTCTTAAAGAAGATAATCGTGTCTTACTTTTGGACCACTTATATAGCCTAGTGGATACGTAAGCACTATAAAACATTTTGTGATGCTTTGTATTAGAAACACTATGTATTTCGGTATAGCTCTGAACTGTAGTATGTCAGGTTGATTCCTGAATACATCTGGTTTACTTTTTATTGTTGGAGTTACTTTGAGGGTTTGCTACATTAAAATGTATCTGAGGTTGTTAAATATCAACCTTGAACCAATTTGCTTAAATATTGGAAGCTAGCAGGATGTGGAATCAGGATCGTAAGGCTGGCTATATCGCCCTGGTCTGAATCAAGCGTATAGTGCTGCAAAGGCATTGTGCTAATTTTAGCTTACAAAGAGGATGAAGATAAACTGCCTACTGCTAGTTTGCCATATGCTATCCTGGTGATAATATTCAAGTGCAAAATATTCCATAGAGAGTCTTATTGTTTCAGTAAAGGAAGACTGGAAAAGAGTTAAGCAAATTTCTGTTCAGTAAGTTTATAAGAAATAATGAAGTAAAACAAATCTCAAATGTAGGTAGATGAAATCTGCTAAATTTATTTTGGTTTTATTGACTTTCATGGGAGTCGACAGAATTAGTTTTGGTTTATATTTGATCCAATTTTATCTCTTTTCCACATGTAAATCTTAAAAATCAATCTGAATAAATATTGATCTATTTCAGGAAAGCAAAAATATAGTTTGGATTGCTTAAAACTGCTTGAAAGACTGCAGCCCTTGAAGTTCAATAAAATAATAAAGTAATCTGCTCAACTGATTTTAAAATAGCACCTTAAAAGCCTTTTTTTCCCCTCAAATAAAAGAGTCAAAATCCATTACATTTCCATATTTGGAGAATTCAGCTTCTACAGTTTCACCTAAAAGTGTTTGACCTATTTATTTGTCACTGAGACCACTTCACAGTAAAGGGATTGTTAGTTCCTGCAAAACTGAGAAAAATCCAATGTGCATAGCGTATTTGCAGATAGAAATAGACTGTGTGGCAGGATTTGGAGGGCTGGGTGGCTGGAAGCTTTGTGTTAGCAACTGGTGAAAAGCCTGACCTTTGAGTGACCGAGGTCAAACAAACCTCCAACTGAAGAGTCCTCTTTTGACATGGATACCTGTTTGGGGGGAGGGGGAACAAAGAGAAGAGATGAAAAAAGATAAAGTAACCTTAATGACTTTGAAACTTGAAGGTTAGGCTTCTTTAAAGTTGCATTTAAAGTTACCTTGTGTTTGCTATATGCTTCCATTTTTTTTAAGGATGGTAGAGAGTAGATTCATTTGCAAATTTTAATTAATGTGTAAAGGGATGGGGGCAGTTTTTTTAATTGTAGGTCAATGCCTTTTTTTTTTAATGCAGTGTGATCTGGGCTGCAACTCACTGGGTTGAATGAACAGACTTCAACTGGTAAAATCATTTGATAACAAAATGAAAGATCTAGCAACAGAGAGGTAGTTAATCTTCTATTGTCAGTTCCTACACTTTGTTTTTATAAGAGTTCTTAGAGGAACAAATAAGTTGGAGTAAATAAAAGCAAACTAGCAGCGTTGGTCCATATCATGGCAGAACACTTGCTCGCAAGTCAACTTTGGCAGGAAGCTAGTAAGAGTCTGTTCCATACCATTTACATTGCATCTTTATCTCTCCAGTTCATTGTTTGCCACCAAGTACTTAAACCTCAACTTCCCAAGTAAAAGTTTCCTGTTGCTTGCTTTTAAATATAGTTGTGTTAAAACAACAACAAAAAAAGTGAGCCATGTATTAAGGAAGTTGACCAAGGAGAAAAAGGAGTACAGACATTTCTAGTCTAACGTGATGTTAGTGTTGCATAATTTTAAGGCAGCAATAAGTTGACTGTTACAACAAAAACTTGTTCTTGAGGGATTCTGGTAGTATTCTTAGTAGGTGCATAATTATACAGGCCACCAGTATTTTCATGGTAAAAAATTGAATATGACTGATAATCTTTGTTGTTTATCATGTCAGTTTTAAGTGGTTTTCTGCCTAGATTTAATTGCAGGTGCAAAAGGAAACTCATCCTTTATTAATTTGGCTTCAATCCCCATGTCTTTTAATACTGAGAGCTTAACGTAGCTACACAATTATACATATTCTTATAGAAAATGTGGTTTTTATTCCATCCTAATGGGTAGGGGTTGCTCAAATACTTCCTGCAATTTTGGAGGAAAATGCAGCAGTTTTCTCAGGCTTTATATATAAACAACATTGTTTATGTTGTTTCCACTCTCCTACTCCTTTGTTTGTTCAGGACCTAACTTAAGTGTGTCTGTGTTCCATTTAAAAAATTAGTGTGTGTTTTCAAAATCAATCTCCTAAGTTTGACTAAGAAATGCCATAAGACTGTATGGTTTTAGAGTTATGAGATTCTGGTCTAAAGATCTGATTTGACAGTTCTTAAAAATATTGGGTATATACTTACAGGTTATATTCATGTGTGTATGTTTGTTTAATTCAGTGATAGAAGTAAATGTGATTTATGTTCCTCTGAGCTGCACTCAGTAGATTACATTAAGAAGCTGATACCCAAAGTCTTTGGAACTCTCTGCCTGATACTTTTAGAGAGAAAGAGCTGTTCCTAATTCCCAGGATGGCCAAAATAACAATGGAGTGTGAATAGTATGTAAAGCCTCCTTATAGTTACTTCAGGGTTATTATATTGTAAACATTCATAATTGGAGCGAGCTAAAATTCAATATGTATAAGAACCATAGTGGCCAGGCATAAATATATGGATATCATTACTCTTTATTTACTTAGGTTGCTTATATGGGGGAAGTATTTGGAGAAGGGAATGTTTGGGGTAAAAAATAGTGGAGGTTGAGTTGGCAGAGGGAATAGATCAGGGATTGGTTTTTTGTTTTGTTTTGTTTTGTTTTTTGCTTTTCTTTGAATCTCCAGGGCCTGGCACATAATAGGAACTTAATAAATGCTTGTTGATTTGACTTTCAGGTTGTGGCACTTTAGCTGGCACCCACACATTCCTAGGAGACAGCATATGTAGTACAATAGAAAACTGGCCTCAGAGTCAGAAGGACCTGGGATTAGGTCCAGTCTCTAACACATGCTGTCTGTGTGACTGTTAGAGACTTGACACACACACACACACACACACAAAAGGTATCAAGAAAATTTATTAAAAATGGAGTCCAGAGGAGGGAAGGCCTTCTACTTTCCTTCCCCTGAAGGAATGGGTAGCCTCCAGCATGGACACTGGAAGGAATGTGACCAGGTCAGGATGAGATAGTACCCTTATATAATTCTGAACTTTAAATTTCCTGTGATACTGTTCCCTGGCCACGTGACTTCATGTTCTCCTCTGATAGACTTTCCCTCAAAGAACTTAATGAGCATGCACAGCAGTTTTCTGACCACCTCACTGTACTAGGTCACATCCCCCCATCAACGTGTGTTTTCCCACAGTGACCATGGGCAACCTCTCAGTGCTGCAAGAAACCCTCTCAGACTATTAGTGATAGACATTGCCCATCTGCATTGGTAGAGGTAGTTTCCTCACTGGGAGTTCCTTATACCACTGAAATCACACGTCCAGTGATTTTGAACAAATAAGAGAAAAACAAACCAACAAACAAAACATAGCCAAACTTGCCTGTAAGAATTGAAGTTGCAGCAAAGCTTGTTAAACAAGTAGTCTTTCATTGTGGGTGAACTGTCTGTTCCAGCAGTTATAGCCACATATGTGCATGCTGTTTTGACTTGTCATTATAGGACATAGACAGCCAATGTACAATTTCCTCAAATGAGGTTTTATTTGCTGAGTTCCTAAATCTAGATCCAGTTTGACTTGTTCTGTTCACTGTGGTAAGTACAGATGATAATTTTCACTTACTTGTCTTCTCCATCATGGTTTTGACTAGCCGCTTCCAGGATCCTAAGCATAGCATTTGCAACCTTGTCTCCGGCTGGGACTAGGATGTTCAAAGGAAGATACAAACACACTTATTTTGGCTTGGATTCAGTCAGTTCTCAGCTTGACATTCAGATCCCCCATCAGCTCACTTATGGGGGCAGTAGGGAGCAAAGAGTGCAGTCAACTTCCTTTTTCATTTTGTGTGCTTATCTAGCCCCTTCTTTCTGTAATTGATATTCTGCATATTACTAGGGAAGTGTAGGAATAAAAGGATGTGTGTTAATAAGTTGGAAAGCCATCATTTTCTTTTTTTTTTTAATTAATTTATTTAACTTTTAACACTCATTTTCACAAAATTTTGGGTTCCACATTTTCTCCCCTTTTTTGTCCCCTCCCCCACCCCAAAACACCAAGTGTTCTAATTGCCGCTGTCTGCCAATCTGCCCTCCCTCCCTCCCCACCCCTTCCCTTTGGAAGGCAAGCAATTCAATATAGGCCAGATCTGTGTAGTTTTGCAAATGACTTCCATAATAGTAGTGTTGTGTAAGAACTAATTATATTTCCCTCCATCCTATCCTGTCCCCCATTACTTCTGTTCTCTCTTTTGATCCTGACCCTCCCCATGAGTGTTGACCTCAAATTGCTCCCTCTTCCCCGTGCCCTCCCTTCCATCATCCCCCCCACCCTGCTTATCCCCTTATCCCCCACTTTCCTGTATTGTAAGATAGGTTTTCATACCAAAATGAGTGTGCATTTTATTCCTTCCTTTAGTGGAATGTGATGAGAGTAAACTTCATGTTTTTCTCTCACCTCCCCTCTTTTTCCCTTCACTAAAAAGTCTTTTGCTTGCCTCTTTTATGAGAGATAATTTGCCCCATTCAATTTCTCCCTTTCTCCTCCCAATATATTTCTCTCTCACTGCTTGATTTCATTTTTTTTTAAGATATGATCCCCTCCTCTTCAGTTCCCTCTGTGCACTCTGTCTCTATGTGTGTGTGCATGTGCGTGTGCATGTGTATGTGTGTTATCCCACTCTGTACCCAGTTGCTAAATAGTTTCAAGAGTTACAAATATTGTCTTTCCATGTAGGAATGTAAACAGTTCAACTTTAGTAAGTCCCTTATGATTTCTCTTTGCTATTTACTTTTTCATTCTTCTCTTCATTCTTGTGTTTGAAAGTCAAATTTTCTTTTCAGCTCTGGTCTTTTCATCAAGAATGCTTGAAAGTCCTCTATTTCATTGAAAGACCAATTTTTCCCCTGAAGTGTTATACTCAGTTTTGCTGGGTAGGTGATTCTTGGTTTTAGTCCTAGTTCCTTTGACTTCTGGAATATCCTATTCCATGCCCTTCGATCCCTTAATGTAGAGGCTGCTAGATCTTGTGTTATCCTGATTGTATTTCCACAATACTTGAATTGTTTCTTTCTAGCTGCTTGCAATATTTTCTCCTTGATCTGGGAACTCTGGAATTTGGCCACAATGTTCCTAGGAGTTTCTCTTTTTGGATCTCTTTCAGGCGGTGTTCTGTGGATTCCTTGAATACTTATTTTGCCCTCTGGTTCTAGAATCTCAGGGCAGTTTTCCTTGATAATTTCATGAAAGATGATGTCTAGGCTCTTTTTTTGATCCTGGCTTTCAGGTAGGCCCATAATTTTTAAATTGTCTCTCCTGGATCTATTCTCCAAGTCAGTTGTTTTTTCCAATGAGATATTTCACATTATCTTCCATTTTTTCATTCTTTTGGTTTTGTTTTGTGATTTCTTGATTTCTCATAAAGTCATTAGCCTCCATCTGTTCCATTCTAATTCTGAAAGAATTATTTTCTTCAGTGAGCTTTTGAATCTCCTTTTCCATCTGGCTAATTCTGCTTTTGAAAGCATTGTTCTCCTCATTGGCTTCTTGAACCTCTTTTGCCAATTGAGTTAGCCTATTTTTCAAGGTGTTATTTTCTTCAGCATTTTTTGGGGTCTCCTTTAGCAGGGAGCTGATCTGCTTTTCATGCTTTTCTTTCATCTCTCTCATTTCTCTTCCCAGCTTTTCTTCTACCTCTCTAACTTGATTTTCTATGAGCCCTTCTATGGCCTGAGCCCATTGAGTGGGCTGGGATATAGAGGCCTTGACTTCTGTGTCTTTGCCTGATGGTAAGCATTGTTCTTCCTCATCAGAAAGGAAGGGAGGAAATGCTTGTTCCCCAAGAAAGTAACCTTCTATAGTCTTATTTCTTTTCCCTTTTCTGGGCATTTTCCCAGCCAGTGATTTGACTTCTGAATATTCTCTTCACACCCACTTCGCCTCCTGATCCTCCCAGCCAGCGCTTGGGGTTTGAGATTCAAATGCTGCTTGCCAGCCTCAGGGCTTTTGGCAGGGGCAGGGCTGCTATTCAGTGTGTGATTAAGTTCAGGTGCTCAGGTTGGGGCAGGGCCGCCTCACAGGCTCATTTCCCTCAGGGGGGTTACGCAGAGACCTTCAACAATGGATCCGGGCTCCTGCCTGCTTGGGGAGCCCCGGTCTGCTCCCGTCTCCACTGTTGCCTCCCGAGGGGGCCTGAGTTATGGGGGCACCCCACTCCCCTCTCGACCCACCAAAGAGACCCTCTCACTGACCCCTGTCACCTGTGGGTGGAGGGACCCGCGTGGCCACTGGAGATTCCGTCCCTGAAGCCCGCTCGGATCTTTTCCTCTCCGTGCCCCGGCCGTGGCAGGGCTGTACTCAGCTCCCAGTCCCGGCGCCCAGTCTACGGCGCGAAGGACCTTTTGCGAGAGGTTTGCAGGTCTCTCTGGAACAGAAATCTCCCTCGCTCCAATGTTCTGTGGCCTCTGGGTGCAGAATTCGCCGTGAGTTACTTTTTTGTAGATGTTCTATGGGTTGTGGGTTCGGAGCTATGTGTATGTGCGTCTTTCTACTCCTCCATCTTGGCTCCGCCCCCCATCATTTTCTTAGTACAGTTCTTTAGGAGTCTATAAACTTGCTTTATTTAATTTGACATTAGATGAGATAGCGTGGCATCGTGGAAAGTATTTGGACTTAACAAGTAAGCAGATGGCTGAGTTTGCAGAGACTTCGAAATGTATCTATTGATAGTGTCTGACATGGAATTAGAAAGCATGAGTTCAGATCTGACCTCAGATATATAGCAGTTATATGACCCTGGATAAGTCACTTAACCTCTCTCAGCCCTAAATTTTCCCATCTGTAAAACAGAGATTATTATGGAACTTGCCTCACAGGACTATGATGAGGAAATAAAATGCTTTATAAATCTTAAATTACCATAGAAATGCTAACTGTTTTTCCTACCTCTCCTGTCTACCAACTGGGTGACCATGGTTAGATCATTTAATCTACTAGAGCCCATTTAGATATCTGTAAAGTGAGGTTCATATTATACCTCAGAGTTGTATGGCTCAATAAGATCAAGCACTTTGTGAACAACTGTGTGAACTCTCTATACATGTCAGTTATTACTTTATAATGCCATGTTTCTCTCTTCACAACCAAAGACATTTTCATTCAGGTGTATTTCATCTTCAGTAACAAGAACCATATCAAAACATATTTTCGTTTTGCCTTTTTAACACATCATACACAATGTATAGTAAAAGTCTCAGTGCCTTCAACGTCATGTGCAACTTTGAGAAACATTGACTGTCATTGTTTCAGACGCAATCACAAGAAATCATATGGTCCCCAGCATTTATAATCTGAATTATACAGGACCAGTATGCCTAAGAGATTATTTACTGTCCTTTAACCCTCTATGATGGGGCAGCTGGATGATGAAGTGGATAGAGTGCCCAGCCTGGAGTCAGGAAGATATCTTCCTGAGTTTAAATCTTTATCTCAGAAACTTATCAGCTTTGTGACCCTGGGCAAGACACTTAACCGTTTGCCTCAGTTTCTTCAGTTGTAAAATGAGCTGGAGAAGGAAATGGTAAACTACTTCAGTATCTTTGGCAAGAAAACTCCAGAATGGGATCATGAAGGGTCAGATTGGACTGAAAACGACCAAACAACCTCAAACTTCTTATGATAGTCATACTCAGTGGCTTATTCAGTCTTCTTCTGAAGGAGTGGGAAATGAGAATGTACACTGAAAGCTTGGTTGTAGGCACATAACTCAGTGCATCTGGGCTTTAAGGCTCTACCTTGAGTGCCATGGTTTGTTAACATTTGTGGAGAGGGCAGTTTATGGTTCTGCAAGCTATTTTATTCACCTTCTCTTTGTTTACCTTTGGGCCACCTTGTCCTCCTAATTGCAGTATTGGTCCTTTATTTTATAGTCATGTGTTGGACTCTGAGAAGCCTTGGGGACAAGAGGCTTTCTTAAGTCTTGTTAACATTGTTATTACAATTGCAGTTATTTCCTTATAAATGAATCCCCTCTTTCAACAATACCTTTGGAAAATGACCTTTGTTTTCTTCATAATCATATGAATAGCAATAATACAAGTCAAGAAAACATAATCACTCTTCTGTCATTCTCAGTGGAATGATTAAAAGGCAATGTCTCATTGTTTTGATGTTAATTTTCATTCATTAAAAATAACCAGGAGCAAACTATTCTTGACCATGTGGTTGTACCTTTTGTAACATATTATGGGTCCCTTAGCGGCAAAGTACACAATCAACTCTTCTATACTCTCTAATGTATTTTCTAATAAATAGAACCTGCTAAAAATACTGGTATTCTTTATTGAGTAAATGTAAGACTGTCATTTTAACTGCTTCTACTCTGAGTGAACTTG
The DNA here is from genome assembly GCF_028372415.1 of Notamacropus eugenii. Classification (NCBI taxonomy): domain Eukaryota; kingdom Metazoa; phylum Chordata; class Mammalia; order Diprotodontia; family Macropodidae; genus Notamacropus; species Notamacropus eugenii. Next base: position 637,464,240 of record NC_092872.1, on the reverse strand, counting down.
GAGTTACTTATTCAGATGCATTTCATCCCACAGGGACACAGTGTGCATCTTTTGCTTGACATTAACTTAAGTGTTCACCTGGGTAGAATTCTTCTGCCATCACTTTGTGTGTGAGTGTGTGTGTGTGTGTGTGAGAGAGAGAGAGAGAGAGAGAGAGAGAGAGAGAGAGAGAGAGAGACAGACAGACAGACAGACAGACACAGACACAGACACAGAGACACAGACAGAGAGAGAGAGAAAGGCAGAGACAGAGAGAGATAGAGAGTAGTGTTGTTTCTAAAATGTGTAGGAAACCAGGTGAGAGACTGCATATACAGACCTAAATAAGGTGGAGAAAGCATGAATTCAATTAACTCAACTTAATAAGCAGTATTAAGCCCTCACTGTGTATTGAGACCTAGAATGAAAAACAAAATAAAACATGGAGATGGAAAATGAAATACTAAATTCAACATTGAGAACCACAACTGGTCCAGTTTGACCAGAATGGAGAGTGCATTAAATGAGACTTTTCTCTAGAGAACTAGAGGACCAACTCTAATGATAACAATGATTTTAATAAATCTTCCCACCAAGGCTACACTTAAGAAGGTGTTTCATTGTGAAAAACTGTTGAGGATTTCCTTGTTTTGATTGAGACAGATCATGGTTATGTCAAATCTTTTCTGATGACAAGTTGGGTATAATAATAGGAAGTGAGAACTCATTTTATGTAGTGTCTTCTTTCAATCACCAATGCGTGGTATTAATTTTTACCTAGTGACACTGAGATAGAATCCTAGAATTTTAGAGATAAAGGAGAACTTTTAGATTATCTGTAGTCTGATAGAACTGGGGCCAAGCAAAGCTATCAATACTATTAAGTGCCACTATACCCCAAACATTGAGCTAGATACTAAGAAATATAAAGGCAAAAGTGAAACAGTCCCTGACTTGAAGGATCTTATATTGGAAGTCACTTTTCAAAGTCATTTAATTACTGGGAGAAACTGGGTTAGAACCCAGTCCTTCGGTCTCCTATTCCAGGAGGCTACATGGCAATAATTATAAACATTTTAATGTATAAAGAAAAAGTGAAAAGAAGATTGGACAGGGAATATGAATGCCTATTCATATAACTGGATTGGGCCACTGGCACTTTTGGGGGGAGCACTCTCATGATTCTTTTCCTCAGAGTGAGAAACAACGAAAATGTTCCAAAATTTATGATGACATTCCTGACCTACTTTTCATTCATTCAAAGCAAATTTTAAATTTTTTTTCCAAAGTAATTCTAATAAGTGACTAATTAACATCTTACAAAGAAACATTTCAGTAGTTTTCAAAGAGACTCCCTAAAATAATGGGTGAAATTAAGAAATTGTTCCATTATTTGGGTAAACTATGCCATAAAACTATTGTATTGATAAATCTACCATTGAGTTTTATGCCAGCATAACTCAGTTTTCTATGTTGTCATTAGTCAACTTGATATCTAAAGGAGGAAGCTAGGGAATATTCTTAATCTGTTCATATTTAGAGATGATTATAATCCATATTAGGCCAAGCTTCCTCCCATGAACCAAAATTCCACTTAGAATAAATATTGCCAAAGAAAACTAAATAAAACAAAGTATTCTTATTTCTTGTATTGGAAACCTCATTAATCAATTACACATCCTTGGTCTTGGATGAGTAGGCTTATTCCCATAAAGTATAATAGGAGAATAATATGGCAACAATATTCTATCATTAAAGAGGGGAATTTTTTTTAATGCAGAGTAAGTACAATGACTTTGGTGAGAAAAGGAGAATAAAGGTGGAAAGAGAGAAAATGGTTGCCTGATGATAAAGCTAGACTATGACTATACAATAGTAGATAGCATTCATTTAGTATTTTATGGTTTTTGAAAAGCACTTTTTAAATATATTGCCTGCTTTAATACTCCTAACAACTCTGTGAGGTATTATTAATTCCTTCTTTAGAGATGAAAAAATTGAGGCTGAAAGAGCTGAAGTGATATTACCCAAGCATTTGAACTCAGGTCTTCCTGAATCCAGAGCCAACACTATCCATTACATTATGTATAACTCTGGAAAAACTGAATAATTTTTCTATAGGAAAATGCCACCTTGTAATACTGTCCAGTTTTTTAAAAAATTAAGGGAATCATTTGAGAGAATGATAGTTGTTTAAGAATTCCTTGGACAGCGAGTCTAATTAGCATACCTAATTTATCTTTTAGAAGAAATTTAACTGATTCATTGACTAGCGTTTTCATCATGGTTTCTCCTTTCATTCAAAATCTGTCATCTTCTGTACCTTAAAAAACTTCAGACCAGTGAGTGAGATCATATTCCCATAATTTGACTGTTAAAAGTTTTAATCCTGATCACACTGAAGCCTTGTGACCAGAGGGAAGAAACAAAGTTCAGCCCTAGGGCAACTCTCCAGTGAACTACTAATTGGCTCAGGGACATTGTTTCCCTCTTTTTTTGAGTACAACCACGTACTCTTAAATGTGACTGTTTCTGTGATATGGATTCAAACGTATTCAGTGAAAAAAGTTATCAACTGAATGAGAAATTTGTGGCTGAGACATTTGCAGAGATGTTGGCTCATGAATAGTTACAACAGAGATGTCCCTAGAAGCATTTCAGGTGCACACAGCCTCATCTGTAGTGTTGGAAATCATTTTTGGTTGTGGAACTGAAAATAGTATTCCCCTATTCTACAAGGGTTATCTTGGATAAAATTTGGAAATATTTCCCATTTCTGCATGATGGATGAAGACAAAAAGGGGTTTGGGAAGCAATGAAGACAGGGAATAACTATAAAGACTTATTACCTTTCTAAAAATTGTTTGTAGTCTTTCTCTGACTTCTGTGTCTTCAGTAAAGATGGATTGAAATAATTGGTAGCTTTTGGCTCTACCCCACTCTTCTTCACGAGTAGATTTTGGGTTAAAATGCTTATGGCTTTATTATTGTAGCACCAATACTATAGTCACAGTGCCTACAGTGGCTGTGAATATGCCAGCACAGTTCTGAATCACAAAATATAGCAGACTCTCCACATGGAAGACAGAACCAAAACATTTATTCAGACACCAGAAAGCTAAATCCCAATACCTGAAAACCAAATCTATCGTAGCAACAAAGAAATCTATACACAATAACAATGCAGGGGGCACTACTATCTCCAAGCCTTCCCTCTCTTAGGCTTCCCACAAACCAGCTCCCTTAAACAAATCACAAACAGGCTCCCTTAAACAAAATCAAAAACAAACTCTCCCACTCATGCTAGTTGCTGCCTGCCCTCTCCCAGTTCTGACTGCTGTGACTCACTTCTTGCTCCACCCCTTCCTGCTCCACCTATTCTGCAAACTCTTCCCACCACAGGCTCTATGTGACTTAGACTTGCATGTGATCCAGATATGTCACATTGGGACTATTAATAGATGGGAAAAATCTCCCCATTTAAATTATCATTAGAATTATTGAAAAAGTTAAGGAATTTCAGTGGAAGGAAAAAAAAGGAAAATAATGTCCCATCTGGACCACAGTGTCCCCCATTTTAGGACTGCTAATACTCAGAGGGGAGAAATAGATCATCTCCACTTAATAGGATATAAGCAATTTATCTTCATTTAGCCCCTTAAGATTGTTCATGTTTCTCTTAATTCCTGTATTTGAATTTAAAAGTTTCTACATAACTCTGGTATCTTCATTGGGTATTCTTAGAAGTCCTCTATTCCATTAAAGGACTATTTCTCCCCTTTCAGATTATACTCAATTGTCCCAAGTTTGTTCATTTGTTTTTACCTCTAAGGCTATATTATTTGCCTTCTGGGAAATCATATTCCAAACTCTCTGGTCCTTTACAGTAGTGACTGCTAAATCATAGGTGATCCTGATGTGGTTCCAGTATTTGAATTTTTTTTCTTTCTGGCTTCTTGCAGTAAATTTTTGTTCTTTGACCTGGAAACTCTGGGTTTTGATTAACATGTTCTAGGGCTATTTCATTTCAGGATTTCTTTCAGGAGGCAACCAGTGGATTCTTTGTATTTCTGTCTTTCCCCATGATGTTCTGCTTTTGTGGATTGAGCCATACCTTTGATACTTGCTTTTAATTTTGTTTCTCTCTCTACACTGCTTAGGACCTGGGAAAATATTTTACCCTGCAAACCATTGCTGGTTCCTCGGTCCTCCCTGGATTTTTGACATGGAACTAAGTAGTGGCCAACGAAACTGCCAGTTGGCACCTTTTCCTGTGTCCTTCATGAGGTTACAATGTCCCTCTATGGATATTTGACATTTCCTTGCTCTGAAACACAGTCTATCCAGGAGTGCTGTTCAAGTGCTTTTACCCAGGTGTGATCCTGATGGGATCCTATCCCCAGTGTCCAATCATTTCTCTATCTCCTTGAGTTGACTGGGGCTGGAAGAATGACTCATAGTGGTTTTTCTTTAGATTTCCCCATAAATATTTGGTCTAGTTTATTTTCTAGGCTTGTTTGATGAGATGAGGATGGGAAGAGCTGGGCTTTACTTCTTGGTTATCGCTGCTTATTATATTTATTCTTCACTTATCTAACCCAAATTGCTCTGCACTTTTATGTTCTTTTTTTTTAAAGTTTGTTTCTTCTGTCTTCATATTCATTTTTTAAAACAGTATGATGTGGAATATTATAACTCATTTGGGCTTATTTAGCATATTGAAGTTAAAATATTACCTAAAACCTATATTAAATATACATATATACATACATTTTAATATGAGAAATTTGATTAATTGTTCATGTAATATGATGAGAAAATTCACACAAACATTTTGGATAGAGGCTATAGGAGGAGTCAAGTTTGTTTTCTTCTCTGGATTACTTTCATTCTCTATGATTATAAAGATAATTCTTCTACAGCATAGTTTCCCCATATATCAGAACAATTTCTTGATATTACCCACTATTAAAAGCAGCCTCTTTGAAAACCATTTAAATACTTTTTATAGGCCATTAAGAATTCTGCCATTTCTTGGAATGATTGTAAAGAAATGAAAATCTATGATCCCCAAATTGCCTTACAATATACACTCATCAGTCTGTAGTCTGCCCACCATATTATAGGAATATTTAGAGCACTCTTCCTCTGATCTTTTTCATTCTGTAGCACACCTGCAAATTTCAAAATCTATCAAGATAAACTGGGGGCTCAGAAGACTGATACCTTCAATGTGGTACTAGAAAAATGGGTGAGGAGAAGGCTGGCTGGATAAGAACATACACAACTCCTAGTAGAAAAGGTGGGGATGGCTGAAAGGGCCATGGTCATTTGATGATTACGTAGGGGGGATGGGGCAAAACTGAATGACCCACATCCAGAAAAAGTCCTGAGTGAGGTTTTGATTTGAGAGACTAGAAAGAGGGATAATAACTTTGGAGGCAAAGGAAAAGGGGGTGGTGTTTTCAGAACACAGTAAAAGCATCCCAGGTAGCAAAGAGTAGGTGCTAGAGAGAAGTCAGAGTTTGAGGGAAAAAACAATCAACTGTGGCACACCAGGCGCGTGTTAAAAAAAACACTACCGTAACTAGTCGGCACATTGGTTAAGAAATGCTGATTTAGGGCAGAGAAGCATTTTATCGGCACTGTTAAAATGAGGGAGGGGGGCAGCTCATCCTTAGATTAAATGATTAAAAGCTTCTCATGCTTTCGACAATAAGCCCTTATTTCCATTCACAATGCATAATGTAAAGTCTGAGGAGACAACTCTTTTTTAAAAAGTAATTATTCTTTCTAGGTGAGATCTGGAACATTTATTTTATCTTTAGTTTGATCACAGAAGTGAAGTCAGGGTTTTTCATCTTTGTGTCCTATTTGTTTTCCTTCTGTCTCTTGATTTTGTTTTGAAAGGCAGGGATTCATCATTAATTAGCAAAGTGAGTGGTATGTGTTGCACTGGGAGTGATTTGTCTGAGCAAGTTCCCTTGGCCGTGGGCAAAGGAACCTGCATGGTGATGTCCTACAGAGTATGAAAGGTAATAACAGCTACGACTGGGGCCCTGAACAGTGAGGGCAAGGAAGGCTGGGTAAAGAAACAAGAGGAGTTACGAAGCAGCTGGAGAGAAATTTTATTCCGTTGGTCAGTGAGTGCCTCCCCAACTCTTTTCTCCCATGAGCTATTAGACTTTTCATGTGTTTGTTTTTGTATCAAGGTTCTAAAGCCCACTTCATTTGTTTTTCTTCATCCCGATTCCTCTGTCTTTTTCGTTCCCTTCTTCTTGCTCTCCCCCATACACACACGTATAGTATACCTTTCATTATTTCTTTGCCTAGGTATCTGTACTTCTCAGTGCCACAGGTGTGACCTAGAGTGTTTCCTTATTTCCCCTTCAAAACAGTACAACTGCACAACACACTGTTTTTTTCCTTTTGGCCTTTTCATTTTCTAACTTGAGCATCCATTTACTTTCCTGCCTCTTGTTGAATACTGTTCTCTGCACCACCTCTTACTTCTGTGGGAGGTTTTATGTTTATCCTGGGGAAAAGAAAACCAGGGACATGATTGAAGTCTTCAGAAATTTAAAGGATTGACATATGGAGAAAGAATGAAACTTGCTCTGTTTGGCTCCAGAGGGTAGACCTAAAACCAACGGATGGAACTTACAGGAAAGCAGATTATAGTAATATAAGGCTTGAAAAAACTTCTCTACAATTATAGCTGTTAAAAAATTAAACTAGCTACCATTGAGGAAAATAGGCTCTGATCTCTTCCCCAAGGGAATGGAAGGTGCTAAGTTCACGATCACAAAAGGTTTTCAAATACAGGGTGGCTAAGCCCTTGTCGGGCTGTTTTAGAGGGAATTCATGTTTCACAGGGATTGGACTAGATTACCAGCCATAGCATTCTGAAATTACCAAAGATTATCATTATAAATATCACTTTTTGATTTCAGGGTATTTATTTTTTTTTGAACTCTTGTGGCTTCTTTTTAGAATTTTTCTCTTTCCCCTTGCCAGTAGTCTGTCAGTTGTCATTTCTTCCTCCTGCCTGTACTAGCTTCTTTTGCTGACTTCTAATTTGTTTTTTCCTCATCTGTCATATACTAGAAAACCACAAAAAGAAATCTAACAGAACTTATCTAAAATAAAAGTAAGCAGGCTTTGTATGAGAGTCTGAGGGTTTCTCCAATGGGCAAAGTGCATGAGCTTTGTGACAGGTTTGCTTTTCCTCTTTGAAATGCTCATGTAGTTGAGGTTGCAGCATAAGTAGCTTTCGGATAAATGGGGTGTGTGTGTGTGTGTGTGTGTGTGTGTGTGTGTGTGTGTGTGTGTGTGTGTGTGTGTAAATGTGTACCTAAACACATACAGTGAAAGACAGAATAATATATACAACAGCAGCTACTTTCAAAAATCAACTAAAGGGCTGTGTCTTTTAGGGTGTGTGCTTTAAATAGTAATAATGTTCCTATTATCTTTTTGAAACCAAAGTAGTTTTGTGTGTGTCCTTAGGCAGAATTTTCCTTATATGCTGGCTCTTTCCTGGTATTCAGATGTATTATTGTCACAGTTGTTTTTGACTTGATAATCACATACAAATATATGATTTACACATCTTCTGGAGAACTTTTAAAAGACTTTCACGTGTGGCAAAAGTTGTCTTGAAATAGAGTATTATAAGATCCTTCATATAGTTTAAGCTGACTGAGATTTTTGATTGTGACAATGTATGGCTTTTTATGTTTTGACCTTCACAATTATTTTCTTTTGTTCCTAGAAAAAAGGTTGTGAGAGTTCCCATTGACTTTTCACTGTTCTTGTTTTAATATTTAATGTGTAGGGTAAATACGGAGATTCAGTAATGTTTCATAGCATGTCCATAATCCTGGAATTTCTAAGACTCCAAAAACATTTTAGGCCCCCTTTTTTTCCTTTTTCCCAGGGCTCTTCTACGGTGTTTAGTTGTAAAAAAAATGCTGAATGGATGAAAAATGAGTAAAATCTGTGTTTTTTCCTATTCATCAGTGCTGTATGTCCTCTGTGTATAGGCAACTAATTTGCTGTTGTTCCCCTGAGGGGAATTCAAGTCAAAAAGTCATATTGAATTACTAGAAAAAGGTGCTCCCTTCTAAAAAGAAAAAAGTACGATGATTTAAGAAGAAAAAAAGACTTGGAAAATTTATCAGACTTCTCTGTGTAAATTATACCTGTCCACAGTACTCTGCTTCTGTGAGTTCTTTTGGAAGATAGTTTTTGAGTAAATTACAAACAAGAATATCTTTTTTGACTTATAGACTTTATTAACATTTATTATAAAGTCTAATGCATAAATCACACACACATATATTAAAGCTCAGATGCAAATGTTGCTTTGTTCTGTTTAAATTCACTAAATGTTTAATTTTAGATCTGATTTTTTCAAAGCCTCATCACATAATTCCTCTTTTATTTTTTAAAGGGAGATGTCAATTTTGTAAATTAGTTGCTTTGCCAGTGAAGAATCACAAAATAGAAGAGATCTCATTGAAAATGTTATTGTGTTCAAGAAATTACTTTAGCTTTGGCATCTAGGAGGTCTTAAATTTATAAACACCCATTTTATAAATAAGCCATACAGACAACAGTTGTCTCTACTTTTCCTCTTAAGTTATTGAAGCTTCTTAGCTGTTGTCATGGGAGCCATTATGGGAGGGGGGCAGGGAAGAGAGTGTTTAAACAACCTTGTGCTTCAGAAGTTCAGAATTAGAGAAAGGGAAGAAACTGTGAAAATCATGAACAATTCAGGAAAACTAACTGTCAGAGTGGAGTTTCAGGTAACAGTATTCTACTTGCGCAGTGTACTTATTCCTTCACAGAAATACCTTGTGCCAGAACTCCTCTTAAATGTTCATTTTACCTTGTTAGTTCTTGAAGTCCCACTAAGTAAAAATCCCTTTGTTTTAGTCATACTTAAAAAGGGGGGGGGGGAGGGCATGGAATTAAAAAAAAAAACACAACAACAATAGCTGCTCCAACCTTTAAAAAAGTTTAATGGCCAGACCTGAGCCTTTCACAAACTCATATAAATTAGTTCAACCACGTTGATTTCTTTCCAACCCATAGTTAAGATCAATTTCATTGAGTGATGGGATATTTGATGTGTACAGAGGAGTGTGGAGATTGATATGTTTGGAGCACAATGTACATTGTGGTGATAAGTTTGGGTGAGACACTTAGTGACTTGGGGACTGAGTAATGGAAAGAGAGCGTAACAGAAAAGTAAGGGACAAAAACAGACTTCAGCTATTTCAAAATTTTGCTAAGGGTTTGCTCAGCACTCAGAGCCTATCAATTTTCTCTCTTCTTCCTGCTACTTACAGGCTGCTGTTCCTAGGACCCCTGATTTAGACAAATACTCTTAGTAATATATTCAATTACATGCCTTAACTAGCTTGTGTTGGGTTACTCTGGCCAGGTATCTATAATTTTTCTATAGAAAAGTATGTTTTGAGTACTGTCAACTTAAAAACAAACTTTGGAAATGGAGGGAGGAGAGAGGCCTGCTTGTAATGGTATATTATATTCCCTTGTGATTCTTGCTTTAATCTTTCTCAGTATTTGTGGGTAGGTAGATTGCAAACTAGAGATAAAAAAGTAAGACAGTATTTAGTAAAATTAAAGTAAATTTAGTGTATAGAATGAAAGACATCTTGGCATGGTGGAAAGAAAGATGACTTGGAAGTAAAAAAGATATACATTTCAGTCCTGACTCTGATATATACTGACTTTGTGACCCTGGCCAAGTCACTTAACTGATTAGTGCTCTAGACAAAGATCTATGACTGTAAGTTACAGAGAAGGTTGTATTGTGTTGGTGGAGAGAGTTTCTTCATTTGGAGTTCCATATACAAGTGAAATCACAGGTCCATCAACTGTGACTCTGGGCAAGTCACTTACCCTTTTTATGATCTAAGATTGTAAATTACAGATGAATTGCATCAGTGAAAGGAGTTTCTGACACTTTTGAAATCTCTGGTTAGAACAAAAAACAAACATGCACTTGAGAGGAATGAAGGATCCCCATTGATCTTTGTCTTTTATTTTAAAATGCATAGTTCCTTCCTTTGCTGACCTCAAAAAAGAAATAAAAGAAGGAAGGAAGGAAGGAAGGAAGGAAGGAAGGAAGGAAGCAAGGAAAAGAAAGAAACAAAGAATTCCATAAGGAAGACTCCTCTGGGGGGGCGGGGGGCGAGGCGGGAAGAATTCAGCAAGTACGTATGGGCCCAGGATAAATGGCAACTCTTTTATTCTCCAGAAGCAATATAGGTTCAGAAGACGGAAAAGGTTTGCTCTTGTGGTTCTAATTTTTATATTTGAGCTTTTGTGATGTCCACATTTGTCCACTGGAGATTCAAATAAGAGCACCAACTTGTTCCCCTGAGCCTCTCTAGTAATTACTTCTTATTACCTTGACTATGCCTTCTGACTTCAAGTAAAAATTAAAAACTTCATGTCACAGTTTCTGATTCAGCCACCTAAATGTAACAGATAAAGAAAGTGATTTTTTTAAAAAAAGAAATAATAATAGTTGTAACATTGAGGAGTTGCTGCTGAGTGCCGGGCAGCTGAGAAACTTTGTAATCTTTCAACTATTAAGCCCTTCTTGTTTTGAACCATGACTTATGGTGGAACTGGGTTCAGCCCTATGGGTCTGGCTTCTTATGAGGGGTGGTTTAGGTTCCCTTCTCTCACACATTTCGTAAATTAAACCCCCTCACCCTAGTTCTCCAAGGAAAAAATTGTTTCATGATTTAGATTTCATCTTACATCTAGGGTTTCCCTCAGAAGAGGGAAAGGTTAGAAAGATACTCAATGTAATGTATCAGGTGTGGGACAAATTACTTCCTACATACATAAGTAGTGCTAAATATAAAACACAAGTCTTCATTGACATATAAACTTAAACAAGTGGCAGAGCTTTACTCTGCCAGGCGGTTGATAATTAAAATCATCTAAAAAGGAAGCAGTTTTCAGGGCTGCTGATTAGGCATTTTACATTTCACTTCTGCGCTTCACTGTCCAAACAACTTGAGCTCTGTGTCTTTTAATAAAGCAGTACAAGCTTGTGCCAATACTTAATGCTGGTGGTCATTTTCTCTGAGAACGTTAAGCTCTCAAGCTCTCTAGGACAGTCCATATATGCCAATTCAACCTCTGCTACATAACAGTACTATTATAATATATTTGCAGTGCATTTAAAAGTATTCACTCACACCCTGCTTTCCTACACCCAGTAACATCTACTTTCGTACTATACAACATACAGCCTTTGATAGAAACTTCTGGAAATGATAGAAGTCATGGCAATTGCCAACATCCAGTTGTTTATTGTGATTCCTAACAATGCCATGTGGGAGTTTTTGGAAATGCTTCTTCTCTTTCAGTTGTACTTAGTATTAAAATATCATGAATGCTGAAATGAATTACATGGAATTACCTGGTTGAATCTTTATTTTTGGTTATGCTTTCCTCCCCTCCACATAGACTATGATCTAGAGACAATGTCCACCTTGCTATTCTTAACACAAGATATTCTCCATCTTTCTGACTCTGAGCCTTTTCACTGCTCACCCCTCCATGCCTTGAATGTTTTCCTTAATTGTCTACTTCTTGGCTTCTCTGGCTTCCTTTAAGTCTCAGCTAAAATCCCACCTTCTGGAAGAAGTCTTACCCAATGTCTCTTAATACTAATGCCTTTCCTCCAATATTACCTCCACTTTGTCTTGCATATTTCCTATTTGTTTACATATTTTCTCTGCCATTAGACTGTAATCTCCTTGAGGACAGGGACTGGTTTTGCCTTTTTTTTTAATCCCCTGGATTTAGCTCAGTCCCTGCCCAATAGTAGGTATTTATTAAATGATATTGAATTGATTTAAATATTATATTCAGAATATTTCCTTTCCCTATATAGTGAGACTGGTAAGAATATAATAATGAGTGGTATAATAAATAGATTTTTTAAAAAACCTGCCAGAAAGAACCAAATAACTTTTACATATTGTTTTCTTAAGCCCGAGTATAAGAACAATAAAGGCCTAACAGGTAGGAATCTTGAAATAGGCACATAGCGTCAAAATGTACTTATCAGAAAGTGATTCATTGGAAAAGGAATAACTCCTTATTACAAGTTATAAACATTAATTGGCATATTTATGATGAGCTGTATGCTACATAAGCATTTTTGAGGACATTGATTCATTAAACAAAGAATATTATTCTGTTGAAACAGTACGTAGTCCAGAAGTACTTCCCATTTTTATTGAACATGTCTCTTTTAGAATTTATTCAAGTGAATTTCAATAATTGTATTTATGTAAAATTTTAAAGGTGAATATTGAAAACTCAAAACTCTTCTCACTGAAGTGAGGTCTGCATTTTAAGTTTTAGAGAACTTGCATTCATATCTCCTAAAATCTATTTCACAGTGTTATTCCAGCGGTATGGTGGTTGATTTCCTTTTCAGGTGTTTACAGGCAAAATGTAAGCAGGTCCTATCAAGTTGAAAAGGTATACATTAGGCTAGAGTACTAATGAAAGTTATTACATTCATTATTTCAGTGAAAACCAAGATCATTAGTAATTTTGAAGAAATTACACTCATCTAGAACCTTAAACACATACAATATTTCATTAATTCCTTGAAGAGAAACACTTGTTTAAAATGTTCAAAAAGGTTAGTGGATTACTGTGAAATGGTATTATCTTGTCCTCTCCACCTCTCCAAAACTTAGCTAGGAACCCTCTCCCATTTGTCTTCTGGGTTCTTGACTCTAGATATATCTGAGACCAAACCACAGGAGTAGATTCAGAATTATCATAAAAAGCAAGGGCACCTAGAACTGCCTGTTATGGTTTCAACATTTGCCATTAGAGTTTGGACATTAACATTAAGCAAGAGCACCACAGAATGAAATGTTTTCACCAGGGACCACTCAGATTGAAGTACACCTGAATTTTGGAGTCTTGAAATGCTCTAGAACCCCAAGGAAGGAATGCAATATTATCTTTTTAGGTGGCCATGGGCTTTGTGAAACAAAAAAAAAAAAGTTAAACGTAACACTTCATATTTCTGTGTTCTCCCTAATAAAAATTAGGATATGGGATAATGAATTCACCTGAAGAAAATATTAGCATTATGCCACATGGTCTTTATGAGTGCTTTTTGGATGACTTTCTGAATAACTTCTGAATTTCAAAAAGTCTCTGTAAATGAGCTTCAGTTTTGAACTCCAATGTGAATGTCCAATACTTATGCCACTTCTGTGTGTGCATGAAAGAGGGAGTGCAGGAGTTAGAGCTGGAAATGTTTTTGAAACTCTTTTATGAGGTCTGGGGTCATTGTTTCCTTTTCTTTTTTACTTCCAGGAAAATAAAAAAAAAAGTATTTAGACTTGCACTATTATTTGTACTGGCAGTTGGATGTATGTATCCCTATTTTTTAAAACCGTGCCTTTATGAGGTGAAGAATTTGATAGTAATTCATCTGATACGTAGCTATCCATCAGTACTGAAAGTTCCTAGCTGTTTTAGTAACATTTTAAATGACCTTATTTTGTTTGCTCTTGCTTATATTTCTGTGTAGATTTGGGGGTGGGGTCGAAGAATCATGCTTCTGGAAGGACAGAGAGTGAGTTGGTAGGGGGAGAAAAAGGGGAGAGGGTTTTGACCTGCATGAGAGGAACCCCTGCTGACATGGCCAGTCTGACCCATTGAATGGCCTGAATACGATAAATGCTGCTTTATCCTTTCTTGAAAGGAATGAGATAGCACAGCCTAAATGCCTGGGCATGCTTAAATAGGCAACTCGGGGACGTTGGAGTTGAGCGTGTTTGAAATCTGAGCTCTCTGACAGCCTGGGAGCTGCCACAGGTCACCTGCCTTGTTCCATAGGGATAGGCCCAGGTCTCACAAGAAATTGTCCGTGGACGAATTGTAGTACAAATTCCTTTCTTTGTTGGTTGGCCTCTTTCACTAGACCATGGCCTATAAAATTTTGTAAAAACAATTCTTAAATATTATTTGAAAGGGCAAATGGCCCATGCTGAAAGGTTTGACAGTTTGACATATAGTGCATGGTTTTGATAGCTTGGAAACTGAAATGTGTAGCCAAGACTCTCCTACTGCTTGTTACAGGCTTGGTGTTTTTTTAAATAGTGTCTTGTTGCTGTGCAGAGCTCCTGTGCTTCTAGCAATTTGACAGGCAATGAGTCTGCTTCAGTGATCTTAAATCCTTTTAGACTAATTTGTGTGAGAGCAGAAGAAAGGTAGCACCTTTGGATCCAGTGTTCAAAAGATGAAGAATCAGGTATCATTAAGGTGTCATTCAAACAACCGTATGAAAGCAGATTACTTTATATGCTCCCCTGATAATGCCATGCAGTGGCTAAAGAGAAAGCAGTTGGAGTTCCTATAGAGAAAGAATTGGACTGGACCAATTTCATCAATGACAGAAAGGTAGTGTGAACCAGATTCCTGCATTAGAATGTTGCATATGTGCGTTGAGAATGCAAGCCATGCCTAGTCTGTCTCGGAATAGCCAAGGGCCATGTTCAAGAGCCTCTGGCCCCTCAGTCACTGGCCTACTAGTTAATTGCCACACGGACTTCATGACACATGGGCAGATAATATGACATTTTCGGTTTCTGTCACTCGCAAACGCCACAACGTTGCTTGCACTAGTTGCTAAGAAGCTGTCAGAAACCATTAGCAGTTGGCTTAAGTCGCCCTATGGCATTTCCTCATGGCATCAGCAAAACGAGCATAAATCACCCAGTGGAGCCTACTGCTATACTAATGAGGCTGTAAGCTTGTTTATGGACTAGCATCATTTTTATGATTATTTCCACCTTTTCAGTTTGCCTTCATTTGGCGGCAGGAGAAGTCAGTTCTAGGAATGAAGTCACGGCTGACATTTTACAAATGTGGTTCAGAGCTGCTGCCATGTGGTTGGTCAGTGATTCTCTAAGGTTTTTTTTTCTTAGCGATCTTAAAATTTTAGGGGAGGGGGAAATAGAAGGAAACCAATCCTCCAGAGACCTCATAGAGATGACTATCAAATTGCAGAGAGGATGGAAATGCTAAAGGTACAACTGACCACTTTGGCTTTTCTCTGAGATTTAGACATTACGAGATCAACTTCCATTCCTTATAAGTGGAAGAGGTCAAGCCATTTATTAAAATCTATGAAAGAGTTTGCTTTGAAAATAGTTTGCATTATTATGCTGCTTTTCCTTCTCCATTTCCCCCGACTTGTGCCGGACAGGACCAGGGTTTATTGTTTTAGGCTTTTCTGAACATGCACCAGTATTTACACTGGATTGAAAGCATTTGCTTCCAATGAAAATCTTGTCTTAGATTACAACCCAGCAGTGTAATTTCCCTCCCAGATGGGAGTAAAGTAGCTGTATTTGCCTAAAAACAGTAGGAAGAACAAACTGTGCATTAAGCCAAGGCTGTTTTTGGCTTGAGCTAATGATGTAACAGGAACCTTTTATTTGGGATAGGTCACTGCCAGGGATTGAAGGAGGTGATCTGGATCTCGCTTGAAAGGTTTCTCCATTGTATCTACATAAGTCTTCACTTAAAAAATTCTGTTCCTAATGCTTCTGCTTTCATACAGCAGAAATAAACAGGAAAGGTTCTGGTGAGTGTTATACATGGAATGCAGAAAGCCTTTCCCCTCCTAATGGAGTATATAATTCAGGTGCCCTCAAGGCATGCTTTCAGGAATTTTTTTGCCTGAGGTAATGGGAAGCTAAGGCTGCTTTAAGGCCTTGATTATCTATTGATGCACAAAGCTGGAAAAAAGTCATCTCCTCTGGATTATAGTAGATATTTCCATAAATTATCAATGAATTCTCTTCTGTGCAGGCACTAGGCATTTTCTACTAAATTAATCTGAAGGGGTTCTGAAAGAGAAGAAAAAATTAAAGGAGTAAAAATAATTATCGGGAAGTGGTAAAAAAAAAATGTCAGTAGGTTAGAAGTTTTTCCTTGTGTCTTATCAATGAACAAATAATATGTATTTCTCTTCTCCTTGGTTCACTTTGGTAAACTGAAAGTGGATTAGCCCATTGAAATTTTAAATGCTGTTGAGTTGTTTCCTTGGCTCATGTTTCTTTTATGAATTGTTATTTTATATGGTGAATTGCTTCTCTGTATAAAAAGCCTCTTTAAATGTTGGGCTTTAAAAGAATTTATCATTCAAATCTTGTCTGGAGCCCTCCTCAGACTCTTGGATATACAAATAGAAATAAAACTTTTCCTTTAAGCTCCTTGAGGGCAGTGATCCCACGAGCACGTAACAATGCTTTCTACACAGTAGGTGCTCAATTAATGTTTATTGGATTGGGTTGAAGAATAAATGTTCACTAGGGACTGTTTGCAATCCAGGAAATTCAACCAAAGAGGGCTCCCAGAAAATTTTTCATGCCTTTTTAAAATTAGGACCTATTTTTGTTTAATAGGATATAATTACAAATACTGAATATGTTGGGTTTTTTTTTTTTAAGCTCTTCCTAATGAAGTGGAGTTGTAATTTTTAGCTCAGTCCAATTCGAAACACTTTCTTGGTCACTTTTGTTTGTTTGTTTTATTGGTCAACGGGAGTTGTAATGAGTTAAACAGCACCTTAAGTTTCAGGAAGTTGCCTAGGGAAAATAAAATGTAGGTTTCTCTCTGTATATAGTGAGAAAAAAATTATAGGTATACCTTTTTATATAGAAAATTTTAAATAGAAAATATACAGAGATTACTAAAAGAGCATTTATAGTTCAGAAAATTGATTCAGTTCTACTGTCCATATAAACACATGTACACATATAGTATATGTACACATGCATATAAGTATACATATGTGTGTATATGTTTATGTATATATACATCTACATACACAAATAACTTGAAAGTCTGTTAAGTGAAATTTTCTGCTTCTTTAGACTATATAGCATGCTTCCCTATTATTTCATTTGCTCTTATGTATATCCAGTAAATAAACTCTCTTGCTCATTTACTGCTGTTATCATCCTTACCTCTATGTTTCTTCCGAGATCGAACTGTTTATTTCTAAAAAGCCACCAATATGTACAGAGTGCTGGGGGACAGGTTCTAAGTTACTCAAACATATCATCCTGCTCTAGCTTATTGAGAAGGGAGTTAGAAGCTGGGAGACTTTTAAACAAGCAAGTGTATTCGGTACTTGGTTGTTTTTCCTTTTGTCTTTTCTGCTGTTGTGACAAACATAAAAATAACGGTAGCACCTTTTCATTTATACTTATGATTTATTTTGAGTAGTATGATTATTTCCTCAGAAAGTATATTTTCTTTTAAATATACTGCTTTAAACTTTTACTACATCCTAAAATACAATTTTATAGCCTCATGGGGCCAACATTTTTCCTCCCAAAGGAGCACAGCTCCAATTTTATAATGGAAATAAGTAGCAAAACAGGATTTAATATACAGAAATATACTTTATTGGCAACTTGTTAGTTTCAATCATGGGATTTTAGAGCTAGAAAAGATCTCAGTGATGATCTAGCCGATTGCAGTCGACACTATTTTAAAATTAAAACTTATTTCATATGTTAGACCACTAGAAGAGAAATTGAATCCTGCCTAATAATAACAGCTTGTATTTCTGTAGTATTTGAAGATTTATAAAACTCTTTTCTTGAAAAAACCCTGTGGGATAAATAGCATGTGTACTTTTTAGCTCCATTTTGTAGATGGACAAGAACAAAATACATCTCATGGTTCGGATTTGAACTCAGGGCTTAGAATTCAGACTGTTGTCAGGAAAAATAAAGTGCTCTATTTAAGTTAGGAGACCTGCTTTCAAATCTCAGCTCTGCTGTTTATTACTTGTCTGATTTTGGGCAATTCACTAAACCTCTCTTGACCTCAGTTTCCTCATCTGCAAATGATGAAAATTGATGAGATGGCTTCTCTTTCTAATTCTACAATGTATGATCATACATCTCATGCTCTTCCATGTCTTACTTGACTGATTATCTTGATGTTCTCCTACTGCTTTAGATTTTCTTAAGGTATTATCTTAAGGTTTGTATAAGGTGGATATGATTAACATCATATGCATCCTCACCCCTCTAACTTGATCCCGAATGCAATACGTGGAATTTGCATCCCCTAGGAGAATGGTGGTACTTGTCACAGGACTATGTTTAATCCACATCAGCAGAAAATCACTTATCTGTTCATGCAGTTAAATAAATTGTTCTAAAGATAGAATTAATAAAGACCCCATATTTCCCCACTAATTACTTTGTTCCTTCACAAACTGAAAAAATTGAAAAATTGGCTATTAAATCAATTTGCTATTCTGCTTAATTAGAGAGTTCTTTGTTTGGGGTGGAGGTTTTTCAAAATTAGCTATTTTAGAGACTAAATAGTTTTTTTCCCTGTCATTGGCAAAATAGTATATTAGACTATTACCTTTTAGTTACTCGTGATTTTGTGTATATCCAAAGGCAGTTTTGTTTTTAAATAAAACATGTCAAGGTAGCATCAGTCAAAATTTGATTCACTATATTTACAGGTGATGGCTTGGACAACAGTGTAGCTTCCCCCAGCACAGGTGATGATGATGATCCAGATAAGGACAAAAAGCGACATAAAAAGCGTGGCATCTTTCCCAAAGTAGCCACAAATATCATGAGGGCGTGGCTGTTCCAGCATCTAACAGTAAGTGAACTCTAACTGACATATGTGAAATAAGCATAGACAGTGTCCTGATTGTGATAGAAAAATATAAATTGTCCAGAAGTGTGATCTCTTCTGCACTTGGGAGAGTTAAAGAAATAACTGTTAGCTCAAATTTTACCAAGGTGAACACATAGTTTTAAACATAATATGTATTTGTGTGTGTGTATGTGTGTGTGTGTATGTGTGTATCCCTTCTGAAAGAGGATTTTTGCCTGAAGATCCTCTTTGTAGTTTGATCAAATTTAGCATGTGCATAAGATCAAGAATGTATAATAAATATTTGTGATATAGTGTGTATAAAATGACTTTATTTGAGAAGGTAATAAACAGATTATTTAAATTCTTAATAATAGGTTCTACAATTTATTTATTTGTTTGTTTGCTTATTTGTTTTGGGGGTAAGAGTCCTGCTCTATGATTTCATTAATATGAGGGGAATCTCAGTATGGAAACTCCTATAACTGATACTATTTGGAATTCACGATCTTAGAGAATTTTGGACTACTCAGAGGACTTGCCAAGGTTATAAAACCGAAATATGTCAAGGACCAGGCTAGAAGTCAGACTTTTCTGATGACCAGACAAACCAGCCCTTTATCACCTAAACCCCACTGCCTCTTACTGAGAAATCCCATTAAAAGAAGAAAATGAGGCTTGCTCATTACACAGTAGGATTGGGTTTCTGCCAATATTTTGGTGACTTTGGCAAATTGTTCATTATAAACTCCAGTTACGATACTGTGATTCATGATAATCGCACAACTTACTTTTTAAAGGGCTTGAATGCATTGACTTCTGTTGCAGAATTTTCATTTGCTTGAGGCACAGTTCCAAAGTGAAAGTTCTGTCACTGTATTTAGAACAGTAAAGGAAAACAGCAATATATAGTCAGCTCTTCCTGTTCAATCCCTTGTGACTTTTCAAACAGAGTAACAGTTTATATTGTCTGTGTGAGTTTTGCTGTTTTCGCTGCAGGAATTCTGCTGGAGATGTGAGAAACTAGAGATACTTGACTATACCACTGGGGGATTTGTTTAGTTTGGTTATTGTTTTGAATGAATTCTATGCACCAAACATTTTTAATCCAAATATTTTGTATTTTTAAAGTATACTGTTTTAATACTCTATATAGGCTAACTTAGAGGGAAGGCAAGATGGAAATGTATGTAATGGTAATAGTAGTTTTTTTTATATCACTCTCCAAGGTTACAAAGCATTTTCTTATCAACAATCCATTGCTTAAGTAATTCCTGGTCAGTTTGTAGAAAGATTTATATTTTTCAAATTTCAAAATACAATCAATGATATTGAATATATAGTGAGCAAAAACAGCCATACCTCACAGAGACAATATTGATGTAATTGATACAGAAAATTAAGTTTCAAAATGTGCTAGCCTAAGTTAATGCAAAAGATTAAAGATTTGTTTTAATACTTGTAAATGCCAGAAGGAAATTGACCTGTTATCTATTTTCCATGTGTAAAACTGTATATATTTTTTAAAGTTTTATGTGAATGCTTTTAAATTGGGATGTCCTTTTTATGAACTTGTGGTTTTTCTGCTGTGTCAAAATTAGCCTTCTGTTGTCACAAAAGTAAAATGAAATGGGGATATCAGCCATTGAATCACATATACTTGCCATATTTAAAAAGCTTTGCTATTTAGTAAATCTTGTGATAAGCCAAATGCCATGCAAGCTCTACTCCTCTTCAGAGACTAGGTATCTAACAACATTCAAGAAAATAAATTGTTGCAAATTGTTTTTCTGTAGAATTGGAAAAGAAACAGAGCAGCAGTAGTAACTTCATAACATACATCCTCTACCCCACTTACCACCATTCAAAGTTGAAGGTTGTTTTATTGTCAAAAATTTTAGGACAAATGGTAAGCAATTTTGAATACTCTAGATGAGTAATTCTCACATTTTTTGACTTCAGGGTCACTTTACACTCTTAAAAATTATTGAGGACCAAAATGAACTTTTGTTTTTGTGGGATGTCTATTGATCTTTAACATATTAGAAATTAAAACTGTTAATTAAAATATTTACAAATGTGTTTAGTAAAAATAAACCTATTATATGTTAACAAATAATTATTTTAATAAAAAACATTTTCCAAAACAAAATATAGTAAGAAGAGTGGCATTGTATTACACACACACACACACACACACACACACACACACACACACACACACGAATATCTTTAATTTTTGGTCTAACTTCCCATATCTGCTTCTGCATTCAATCTATGATGATAGGTTGTTTTGACTGAAGTATATGAAGAAAATCTGGCATCACACAGACATATAATTGGAAAAGGTAAAAATATTTTAATAGACAAATAATGTCTTAGTATTATTATGAAAACAGTTTTGATTTCAAAGACTGCCTGAAAGGGTCTTGGGGACTCCCAAGAGTCCCCAAGAACTACACTTTGAGAACTGCTGTTGTTGATAATATTTAGCTGCTATTATCCCAAAGTATTCCAAAATATCATTGTTATACAGTAGTACTTCAATAATAGCTAGCATTGTGCTAAAGTACTAAAGCATAATACTTTAAGGTTTGCAGAGTACTTTACATATATACATACATACATACATACACACATATACATACATACATATACACACACATACATATATATGTGTATATATATATATATATATATATATATATATATATATATATATATATATATATTAGCTTATTTGATTCCCATTACAACCCTGGAAAATAGGTGCTATTGTTTCCATTTTACAAATGATGAAACTGAGGCTAAGAGAGGTTAAGTGGCTTGCCTAAAGTCCCTGGTGAAATGTGTGAGCCTAGATTTCAGACTCAGATATTTTTCATTTCCAATATTTTGTCTACTGTTGCCACCTGGCTTTTTTGATACCTGATTTCATTAATGTGGGTATTTCCTCCACTGATGCCAATTCCAACTTCTTTTTGACTTAGTATAATATCTTCTTGTATTTCTGTGCCTCAAAAGTCTCAACATCCATTAGCCAACCTTCATCTTAAGAGGCTCTCTACAATTAAGTGATCTGATCCTTGGGTGAAAGACATTGTCTTTCGCGAGGTCTTGCTATTGGATGTTCTTTGAGTTTAATAGAAATCTCTTGACCTCTCTTCTACTGAATGATACTTCAAGAATTCAATGGCACTTTCTTACTATGATAGGGCAATAAAATGGGATTTCATTCATGTTGTATTTCATTAAATTGATAGCACTTAGTGCTACCAAGTCAGAGAGGCAACTCTTTTCTGACACTTGTTGCACTTCTGTAGAACTTTTTGATAAGATCCACACTAAGAAAATTTGCTGGTGTACATCTTCTGCCAGCATTGAGTCCCATAAGAGGTGCCCAAAGGAATCGGAAGCATGAAGCCCAAAATTATCTTGGTGTTTGAGACTAGCAAGAGAAGAGAGGCAATAATGGGTCAAATGCAATGTTGCTGCCATGCTGATATTTTATCACTGGGGCCAACCAGTTTATAAATAACCTTGAAAAAAAAATCAAGACTGGCCCTGAAGCCATAATAAAGCTACTTTTTATAGTCTAGGCTTATACTAAAGTATAAAATGAATGGGCTTTCCTCAGCCTCCACACAAATCTGTAAAAAGCTTTACATTTAACTTCAAACTGAGGTGCCACTGAATAAAATATTATCAAATATTGGTTCAGACAGAATCAGAAAAGAGAGTGGGAAAGTAAAGGGAAAGCTACTTCTTTTATCCTTCCCCCAGATACCTGCTATTTATAGGTTATACATTTGTGAATAGTCTTGCAGATAGATGATCATACTGTAAAAACTTTTACAGGCCAAGAAAATATTCACTGACTTTTCTTATTTCTAAGCAGTGAGTATATGAACAAATATATTGCTGGCCAGTGCTTTTACTTTTAATTTTTAAGTAAAGTTATTATTTATCAAATTCTTGATTTATTTCCTGCTTGGGTGTTATTTTTCTTTCTGGGTTGTCTGGGTCCCTCAGGCTAGCTCAAGTTCTGGAAAGCTATTCTAGCAGATGATAAACTTTAAAAAAGTTCTCTCCAACTGGAAGGGCTTTGAGTACATGTCTAGCAATGAGCTGTATTTCAGTTGTCAGAGGACCAGCTCAGTTAAATTCAGAGTGGCCACTAGATGATGATTTTTTTAAAATCTGTAATAACAGACACCACCTACCAAGTTTTAGAAGGATGTATTTTGTGTCAGTGGAGAGAGGACTCGCACTGAGAAAACTGCAGATCTTTGACATTTTGATCCTGAACCTGGCAGCATCATTTAGCTGAAAGAGGGCACCCAAGCTGCTTTTCCTTCATAGAGTTCACAGACTAGAGAGGTGGGATAGGTTATCCAATACCTTTGAACTGACTCCTTTATTGTTTTGATGGCTTTTACCTAGTTGCCTAACAGGTCACAGTTTAGTCTTGACATAGTCATTATCCAGTGTACTAGGTTTCAGTAATCATGACTCAAGGAATGAGAGTAGTTCTTATACCCCAATACTGAAAGAAAAGTCCACATGTGTATTTTATGAAGTTAATTCTTGGATTAATTTTCATTACCTCTTTTACTTCTTGCCACTAATATCTCAGAAATAGGTGTTTATCCAGGGCAGATACTAATTTATGCTGAAATATTGATTTCATTTACTTTACCATCTGTATACCTCAAGGAGAAAAGGCAAGCTTGAACAATTGATTGGTGTCCTAAGAGTTTGGGAGTTATTTAAATGACTGCTCTAATCCCACCTTTCTGGTTTAAAAGGAGGGTCTTAGTTATAAAATTTGGCAAGAGAGATACCTACAAAATACGATTGCTATTAATATAAAAATAAGAAAAGTATATAAATTTAAAGAGAAATTCTTTCCCTCCTTTTTTTATGCTAATACACACTAAGTACTTCTCCAAAGACAAGAGAGACCCTCCTTTTTTCCATGCATGTTTCTTCTGATCACCACTTTGCAGTGCTTGGTCTACCTAGATAACAATTACACTCAGGTACTGATTTCTTGCTAATGATTGTTCTACAGACACAGGAGAATAAAAAGTCTAGAGTGTGTGTTCACTGTGTTTTTGTTTGATTTTAATTTTTCTCCGTGCATATTTTATATTCTAATCCTTCAATGCCCCCCTTTCAAGGTCAGAGTAGCCTTTATAGTTTCAAACTTCAGAAGGAGTTCTCTGTTAGCAACAACAATAATAACAACACATTTATATAGCTCTTTAAAGTTTACAAAACATTTTTTTCTCACTATAATCCCATGCAAACTGGGAACTATGCAATCAGGTGGAAGTTATGATCTAACAGGGAATGAATTCTGAAATCCTACAAGGGGTTAATTTTAACAATAGCTGAGTTTTTTAAATTATTTTTTTTCACAAACTATTTAGGAGATTATAGGTCAAGTTTTTTAAACACCAAGAGGTAAATTCAAAAATTCCAAATAACTTTTAGAAAAATTACTTGGATTCCCACCCCTCACCCCACCCAGTCCCTGACTTTTTTTTTAAGGAATGGGCCAATCCTTTCATTGGGTTATTCTAGTTTAAAAAAAAAATCTGCCTTTGAAAGGGCTTTAAAGAGTTTGTATTCTGAAGAAGCAGAATAGGCACTGAATAAAAACCTTATTGGATTTGTACCCCAGCTGCATAAGAAGAAAAATGTGCTGGTCTGTAGCTATCCACAGGTAGATTTAATCAGGAGCACATTTTACTACTCTAAAGAGAGAACTAAAGCCCCTTTCTTGGACTTGTGGTCTCTTACAAACAAAACTGGACCTACTCATATGTAATGAAAGAAAAGAAAAGAATAAGGAAACTAGCTTTAAATTTTGTTGTTTAAGGAGTAAAATAAAATTTCAAAGCTGTGACTTCTAGGTCAGTTTTAGTTCAGTATATGCCAAGTTCAGTAGGTAGAGGGCTTTCTCAAAGAAAATTACTTCTCAGAATCAAAAGATTATTGAAAGATAGTATTCAAATTTAAATACACACACGCACAGAATCAGAAGGAAAATAAAATCATTTTTTCCTAGTAATGCTTGAATATGCTTAGAGATATGTTATTTCAAACAATTAAAAAGTACTTAATATATGTGCATATGAGTCACTTCAGAATCAGTTAAGAGGAGTATACATAATATCAAGGTTTCTTTTTACTTCTTGAGGGCGTTAGTTCAAATGTCACCGTAACCTATTATGTCATAGCATTTAATCTGGATGTGTTTTGCATATACTCTGTTATTTTGCTACATAGCAGTTACATGAATAGATGCCTGAGGCTTAGGAAAAAAAAAAACAAACTAGACTAACTGAAATATAGAAAAAAAAACCCCAAAACCTCACACATTTATTGTTTTTTAAATTAAAGATAAAATCAAAATCCTTTCTTTTCTGACCTCCTTTCCTTCACATTACAACTTCTAACTTCACCGCAGTGGAAAAGTGACTGCTGGATCTCATTCAAATTCTGGTCCTACATGGAGGTGCTGTCTCTGTCAGGAATCCTGAAAAGCAGGGACAAAAAAGTGGTAGTTAAAGTATACATCCGCCTGCAGATTTAGGGGGAGAGAGAAGAAATTTCTGCTTTTTCTCTGTTGCCTTGCTGAAATATGAGACTAGCAGTGGGATAAGATGTAAGTTCAGTCAACCATTGTTCCTATTACGTTAAAACAATTAATACTTGAGTTTTACTGGTCTTGGATATCTAAATGGAGGTTAAGCATTGTTATAGAAATAGCTACATCTTTAAAACTTTCCTTTGGGCTTTAGTCGCAGAGTGCATGTGGAAGTAGATGATCTTTCCATTGATGATTGTGTGACCGTTGTTTTTTAACCTGACTTTTCTACTTGGCAATGGTTTGTGGTAGACAGTCTAACATCTCACTTTATGATGATACAAATGGATTTTCTGGCATTGTGGATAAAACCAATGTGGGATAGGCCAGAAGTTACACAATCCTCCAGGTTGATAATGGAATTTCCATAGAAACATGACTAGATGAAAAGTGCCCTGAGGGTCTGCCTCTCCATCTTTAGACAGAATAAGTGGAATTGAATTGGGAATTGAAAGCCCTGGAAGAGACAGATGTTGCATTGGCTGTGTTTTGGGTAACTAGTTCTATGGGAAGCATCGTAGTATCCCATCTCTGCTTGCAACTGGGGTGGGGTTGTGGTGGCTATTCCAAGTCTTAAGACATTTTAGCAAGGAAGAGAACTATAGATTTGGATCAATTTAATATATTCTAACTATTGACCAATGTAAGTGCAGTGCACATATATTTTCTCTGCTGCTGGTCCTCTCCCTCCTCTCATCCTGTCTTTCTATTCCTCACACCCATGCTCTGCCAAGCTTAATGGTAAATGTTCTTATCATGCTCTACGAGCTAACATTCTTCAGCTGTCAGTAGGCTTGAGAATGTGTTTTGTCTGGCAAGAAGACTGAATTTGGGCACTCTTGCCTGAAACATCAATCACTGAAGTGTATAGTATTTGAGAAAGTGACTTCCCCCTCACCTCTTGCCCCACACCTCTTTCATATCGATATATTTGGTCCAAAAAGGTTGCATATGGAGACAACTCATAAATTGCTTCTTCAAAGCATCTGACCTGTACATGGAAATAGAAAAAGAAAAAGAAAAAAGAAGAAAAAATGAAATCCCTGAAAACTGTGAAATGGGTATGAAGATTTTTTTTCTTACATACCCACAGAACATCTAGTAGAAGCATATTTTTCCTGTTGGAATTTAATGTAGCATATATAACAAAGAATCTTTTCATGTCTAGGAAAAGAATGCCTACTATTATTACTCTCCCTGAAACTTCAAGCTTTTTACATCTGCTTTCACAAGCTTCACTAATGACAATGATGAAAGATAAACTACTGTTTGCTAAAGCAGATTGAAATTTGAATGCTCCTCTCTCTGAACTGCCTCCATGAAACTTACTCTAGAGGGGCTAAGCCATTCAGCTTTGGAAATCCTTGTCCTGTCAGCCCCAGACTAGCCCATGGCCATCTTCATGTCGTCCTCCCTGATGCCCTGTATGCACCTCTTTTCCTCCTTTCTATTTTTTGTTATCACATCAACTCTACCATTATTTCTGTAAAGGCCATTTCAATGAGCATATTCTATGGCTCAACTTTTACCATCCTTGTGACTCTCCGGACCAAAACACCTTTTCTTAGTAACCATTCCCCTATTTATATTGTCTTTCCATATTAAAACAGAAGCTTGTTGAGAACAAGGAACTGTCTTATGATTGTGTTTGTTTCCCCTTGACACAGTACATGGCACATAGTATATAATTATTATTTTGGAGTGTTTTTTTATCCATCTAACCATACATTGTTTCATTTAAATCCTCTATCTTAGTTCTTGGGCATTCTATATCATCTTGACTTTGTTGTATTTAAACTCTGAATGTAAAAGTGTTGCCAAAATATTTGGAAATATCAGCCAACTGAAAATGTTTTTTAGAATATAAATAGAACAGTCTGTTATTATTTGGGAAAAAAACCATTGGTATATCCCAATTCAACTGTAATAACGCTGTTTGATCATTGGCAAATCACCTACCCTCTTAGGGCCTAGGCCAAGTTTCCTAATCTGGAAAATGAATAGATTGGATTAGACGACCTCTAAAACCATTGAAGCTCCAAAACTATGCATATACATAAAGCATTCATAGATGTATGTATGTATGTATGTACATGTATGTGTGCATATACTATGTGAGTCTGACTGAGGCAACCATAATTTTTGTCAGACAGTTTTTGGAACACTAATGGTATGTTTAATGGATTTACTTAATCAGATAAACTAAAAAGACTACAGATGAAATTCTTCACCCATAAGAATTAGAGTTAATACTAATAATCATTGCGAATTAGAGGGATCAAAGAAAGCAGCAGAGTGTTCCCCAAGTTGTGGCCCCAGAGACTATTAGTGACCTGGCCAAGATTTCTCCTGGCCTTCTGCACCCTACTTCACCCTCCTTGATCCTGTGTTTTCATGTCTCCCAATTTTACACTTCTGACTTGGGTTAACTGTAGTACGTAGATGAAGAATAGAAAATAAAATTAAGAATCAATCTTTTTTTTAAAACACATTTAAATTCAAAATTTGTTTATGTATGTAGGTGTATGTAAGTCATTAGCTGTAAACAACTTGTGGCCCTTTAAAAAATTTATTTTATATGCCTGGGTTGCCTGTGGTATTTTTGTTCTCAACTATAGGTTTGTTTATTTACCTTGTCATTTGTCTCTTTGTTAAAGGGTATTTGTTGAGTCTAGGAAAGTGATAAATTTTTCTTATAATTACTCTTTTGTTTCTAAGGTTAATTTTTTAAAAATATCTTTTTGATGTTTTAAGTCTATGCTATAAGGATTAATCTAACGAAGTACAGACAATATCACACCCAACATCCTGGTCACTAGGTGATGCAGTTTTTGGCCTTGGTAAACCATAAAATAATAACAAAATCGTTCAGTTTTATAACTAAATCAAGAAAATATTAGATTGGGAATAGAATTGGACTGTTAATTTGCTTATATTTGATGGCAATAACTTTTTTTTAATGAAAGGGCAGCATGGTTTGGTTATTAGAGCTAGCCTTGGAGTTAGGAAAACTTGGTTTCAAATCCTGCCTCTTAGACACTCTGGTCATGTGATCTCAGTTGTTAATTCTGTAAGCATCACTCTTAAGACTTCAGGCTGCACAACAGTTGCATATCTCCCATAGTAGAGGGAATTTCCTCACTGAGAGTTCAATACCCCAGCGAAATTGCAGTTTCTCCTCCACCACCACACCAATGAACCAAGTAAATAAATAAATGTGTTTGAATATCGGCCACATTTTATAGGGACTTAGTAAGTTCTAGTAATAATTGCTAGTAATAATTCATTTTTGATGAAATACAGGGCAGATTTAATAAATATTTGAATCCTCTCTAGTTTACTTCAAGAACGGAAACTAGGATAGCAGACAGGTTTTGCTCTCTGGTACCAGCTGGCTTTTACTAAAGTCTTCATCTTCTGCCTTATCCTGGACTGTGTCACTGGGGCACAAGCTCTGGCAGGTCTAACCAAACTGGAAATTCTAAGAGTCCTGGCTCAGTAATGGAATACACACACACACACACACACACATACACACACACACACACACGTACATATATATGTGTGTGTGTGTGTGTGTGTGTGTGTGTGTGTGTGTATACATATGCCAGTTTACTTAAATTTTGATAGGCTCATTAGCAGAATCAGTCAATCAACAAACATTTATTAAGTGCCTGCTGTGTACCAGGCACCAGGTTAGGTGCTAGAGATACCAAGACAGGGGAAACTACTTATTCTCAATGAATATATGTCCTATTAGGGAGGATATATCAGGGTATAGGTACATTCACAATAGGTAAAGGTGATTTTTGAGGGGAGGACAGACAAGGTGTAATGCTCATCAAAGGAGGGAATACTTGTAATGGGGAAATCATAGACGCTTGAAGCAGAGACTTCTTGAAGTTAGCTAGGTGGAACAGGGGCTAGACTACTGGATTTAGGAGTCAAGAAGACCTGAATTTAAATTCAACCTCAAATACTTACTAGCTGTGCAAGTCAGGGCAAGTCACTTAGGTTTTCTTTGCCTTAGTTTTCAAATCTGTAAGATGGAGATTATAATAGCACTTAGCTCCTAGGATTGTAGTGAGGCTAAAATAAGATAATGCTTGTAAAGCACTCTGCAGACCTTAAGTCACTATCTAAATACAGGCATTACCATCCATTAGCATTAGACTTTAAGGAATTTCACATTATTTTCATGGAAAATATTTGCATCTCCTTCCTCGGATGCTTAGGAGTGCTATCCAAACAACCTTACCTAATAGAAATAAGAAATTGAGTGAAAGAGAAATTCATCCAGATTGACTTTTAGACAAGATTCCATTTCCCCCCAATATTATAATGAATCTCTATGTCATGAGGTATACATACATACATACTTATATACATGAATGTAGTCTTTGTTTTCACTTTTATCTGTAGACTTGACTGATCCCAAGCCTTTCTCAGCAAGAGCAGTATATCTGTGTATATATACATACATATATACATACATACATACATACATACATACATACATACACATATATATTTTTCCCCTTCTGGGGAAACCTCTAGTTTTCCCCAGCCTTTATCAAGACCAACACTAAAATGATTATCCTTTGTTCTTTTGCATTTCCTGAATGGCCATGTGTTAAGCTCTGATTTTGTGGTTACTTATTTCTGTAGTAGTAATTTCTGGAGCCTCTGGACCAAACTGTGGGACCTCCACAAAACAGAGTTCTTTTCATTCCTCAGTAGCTAATGCTTTGGATAGGGGCAAACACTGGTGTGTTTGGTACCCTCAGTTTATAGCAAATGGAGTTAGGGTGAGGTTCCAGCATGGCACTAACTGTTATAGGGGAGATTAGTGTTGGAGCAGTTCATCCTAGGCAATGACACTGTAGCTCATCTTTACATATGCTCATACCTTTGATCTTTCTTATATAGGGGCAGCTCAGAATCACATCTCTGGAATATCACAGGGAATTAAATGGTCAGTTGACTTCTGCCCATACCAGGTAGAATCTCAGATGAAACACTTGTATTTTGGTTGGCAAGGAAAGAGAAGCTGGAGACAGAGGAATGCCTTAGTTGAGAGGGAACCTGCTCTTTTCCTTGACATTAACTTACTGGTCCCAGTCACCCCTTAAGTCCTTGGAGCACTTTATCTTAATATAAGCATCATCTTGACAAAGGTAACTCAAGTAATCAGCTAGTTTGCCCACTGTTTTAAAGCATACACTAGGCAAGTTACTGTAAGAATCAGTGACTGTAGATACCCAATACAAGAATAATTGTTCCTTACTTAAATAATATAAAGAAGAGGTAGACCTCACAGACTTGACTTCATGCAATCTAACTTTTTTTAGTGTTGCTGCACTTTAAAAATCAGATAAGATGAGAATTGCTTGGCTTTATTAAAACTATCCTAAAATATAAGCTGATGTGAGTGAAGCACAATGTACAGAGAATAGGTCCAGGAATTGAGAAGCCCTAGCTTTAGATCCTGTCTGACACACACTATGACCCTGGACAAGTCAATTACTTCTGAATGCTCCAAGAAACTGCTCATCTATACTGATAAAGAAGACTTTCTTGTCAGGAATTACAGTTCTAAACACAGATCTGGACCAAACAGGCTGACATGCTGTTTGGCTTAACCATTCAGCTGAATTTGAATATCATGGTTGAATCAAGTCTTAACAAAACTATGTGTATTAGATCTTTTGCAAGCCAATACTTTTTCTTTTTTTTTCCTGCAACACTTTTGCTTCTTGATGTGTTTCTTTTGAAGTATTTTAACTAGAACTTTTAGTCTTTCTACTCAGTTATAAACATCTTCACAAAAACTTTATGTCTATCTTCCTATAAATTTGTACTGCACGTCAGTCATGAGGTTTCCATGTCATATAGGTGGGCCACTGAAACTGGCATATACTTAAGGATATTCAGGAGCTAGGTTTTTATTTAATTTTACTTTTGTTTGGGTTTTTGTTATTTGTGGGCAGGTTGTCCTTGGAACTCTGAACAGTAGAAGAAAGTTCAATCAATGAAGAAAAATCCTATGATCACTTACCAGAATACAAAAGGAGTTTGCTTCTATTATTTTAAAGATAACTCATCTAATCAATCAATCAGTCAGTCAATCAATAAGCACTTATTAAGCCCCTGTTATGTATCAGGCACTGTGCTAGTCAAGAAGCCTACATTGACAGAAATGAAACAGTCCCTGCCTTCAAAGAGATTGCATTCTACTGGGAAAAGAGTACCCACAAAAATATAGTAGAACTTTTAAAAAATTGTTATGTAGAATTACTTAGAAGATATACATCATTATGTAAATAAGTATCCAAAATCATAGCTCTTTCATTTAAAAAATTAAATATGATATGGAAACAAATTTCATATTAGAGATTTAAAAATAGTTGAATTATGAGTAAAAAAAGTATACATCTAATATTATTGGTAGTAGTAATAGAGTAGCAGTAGTAGTAGCAGTAGTAGTAGTAGTAGTAGTAGTTATTGTTATGGTCCACCCCTTTGATTTTTATCAGTGTGATTTCTTCTTTGAGTAGAAATTCTCTTCACTTAATCCCCTTCACTGACTGGCAATTTGTAATTTCTAGTCTTACATTGAATTGCCTGGAGTACTGAGGTTAAGTGACTTGCCTATGGTCTCACAGCTAGCATGTCAAAGGTCTTGAACCCATGTCTTCCTAGCTGGCTAGCTTTCTATTCACTGCAACACACTGCTTTTCATTGTTCCATTATCTAACATTATTTATTGTAAATAAAACATAAAGCAGGGGATTTGAGTATGAATTTTAATGCAATCTGTTAAGCATTATAAGTCAAATTATTGTCAAGGATGAGCTTTTCTTTGTTTTGTGTTGAATAGAATTCCCTCTCCTGCACTCAGTTGGAATTTCTAACCATACTAATGTCATGATTTCAACAACTGGGAAATCCATGCAAGGGCACTGAGAATTTTTTAAAAGGCTGTTCAACTGTAGCATTCATCTTTGCCATCTCTCTGTGACTGTAACACCAAACCTGTGTCTACTAATAACAATGCAGGGAAATGGTTTTAGGGTGAGGAAGCTTTCCTAATGCAAATCCTAACAAAACCATCTAACAGAGAATTCACCTCCTTGAAGATTTTCTTTATGTCACGTGGCCAGCACTCCAAAGAGCTACGTCTTTAATTTGCCTTATGGAGATTCAAGAAACTGCTTATGCAGGTCTGATTACTCACCAAACTGGAATCCAACTGTAGTTTCCTCAGTGTGGCAGGCTGTTAAACCCAGGCGAATTAAGCCACGGCTCAAGGGTATGACTCTGGGGTCTGAACATTTTAAAGCTGGTAATAACCAGAATCCTAAAATTCTTATGAATAAAATGTAATTTTAGTAATGTTTCCATAAACAGTGGTAATGGTGGCATTTTAGTAAACAGTGACATTAGTCACATCCAAATTGCACCACATTGGCTCTTAAATTACTCCACCTGTCTGTATGAATAGAATTTTCAATGTAAAAGCACAGAGACAGCTGCTGCTAATGTTTTCTTCTCCCTGTGCAGATAATGCTGGCAAATCTACATGCATAAAGGACTGGCTGGTGATGTAAAAATGGTACCTGACCCTACTGGCTCTTCTACTACAAAAGGAATAGCTTTAATTAACAATGTCTGCGTTTGGTTGTTGATGTAAAAATGTCACCTTATAGTCCTATAACCTCAAGTTCACTCCCACTAATAACATCTTTTTCTCAAACCTCCTCCTCCCTGAATCCCTCTTCTGCATTTGGTTTCTTGGCTTTCGAGGATGGAGGAGAGGGTACTTGCAATTTTTAACATTTGCTTTTCACAAACATAGAGGGCACTAATATTTTAAAAGACAGAACCTGAGATTGGATCATTTTATCAAAGATCTTTACATTTTAGAGGTTTTAAAGATGAATGGAATTTGGTGTCCTAGTAGCCAGAATAGAAGTACAGTATTACTATTAGTGCCCTTGAGGTAAGTAGTGGCATTTGCTTAATACATGTAACAGATGTTCAGATGTAGTTATAATGCATAGTATTTAGTGTAGTAGGAAGGACGCAGAATCAAAATTTATGATCTTAAAGAAGTTTTCAACCAAAAATCATTTTGTATTGCCATAAAATTTACATTCTTATAAAACCTTTTTCCATCTAAACTCCTATCTTGTGTATAATGGTAGAAGTGTCTTTTGAAAAAATGAAAGCTTAAGAGAATGAATTGTATCCTTAAAGATTCATATTGCTAATTTCACAATTTCTTTTATGACAATAGTACCAATAGGAGATACACTTGTCTGTCTCATTTGCAAGAATTCTTTTTGACTTCTTTCACACAACTGGTGTTTTTGTGTTTAATTTAACAAGGAATGAGTAGTAAATGAGAGCTGCTGCCTGAAATCCCACTGTGAGCGTGTTTTGCACTTGGCTCCCCAGTGAAAAGGCAATTTGTGAAATTATGTGATAGCGTAATTAGATGAAGCCAGGGCTTCTGATTGTTGCCATGCTTATGTGGCAAGGGTTTGGGGAGGGGGAGAAAAAATGGATTATTATCCTGGCAAGTTGGCTCAAAGCTTCTTCATTTATTTGTAAACAGAATATTTAGTGACCGCATAGGAAGTAGCTGTAATCACTAGCTCATAAAGAAACCACAGCAGAGCTTTTGGATTTTTACAGAGTGCTCATGTAAAATTTAAGCTGGGAGGCAGAATCCCTGTTAATGTAATTAGGATCTAATTTACCACCCTTTGCACACAGATGTAATAATGTCTAGATATTTATTCTATCTTTAAGCACGTTACGTATACCTCAGTGCAGCAGTTACTGAACAGAAACAGGTGTGAGCACTTTTCTAATTCATTTTTACACTGTAAACACATAGCAATGTAAGGGAAATATTTACCAAAAATGAGGGGAAAGAATGTCTGCAAATGAGGCAGTAATGGACAGTTGCCCTTTATGTACTGATGGATTTCTCAATGGTTAAGTAAATTAAAGCAAATGCTAGAAAAATCAATAGGCCAGCAGAGTCTTGGTTTTGCCTCATAGACTTCAGGACAGAATGACAGATGTGGTGCATATGACCCATTTAAGTATTAATGCTTGAGAAACTGCTTCTGCATGCAAGGTTATAGGCTTAGAAATATTCTATTCTATTAAATTACAGACAATAATATTTTTAAGTATATGTGGAATTTATATGTTACAGTTAGGTTGCTCTTACGTGTTACATTTGAACTGGAAGATTAGTTACTGAGTTGATACAATAGCATCATAAATCAGATTTGAATGTTCTCATACTGAAACATCTTCATAAGGTTGTACTTAGAAGGTGACTGTATTCCTTCCATATTATTCTGACATACATTATGTAGTGAAAGTTCTGTGGGAGACCTGGTTAAGTTTAATTAAAGAATAGATTTACAGAGCATTAGGAACAATCCGTGATAGACTCCTGAATGTTTTGTTCTAATTCAGTTAATTACCACAGCTACAAATGTTATATTTTAAATTTTATGTCATAAATAAAATGTCAAACAGATTTGGCGAGCAGAGCGTATCTGATTGTCTGAGTAGTTCTAATACTGTTGACTTTGCGTATTAGACTTTGAGATTTATCAAGATAATTCTATTATTGCCACAGAATACTGTCTTCTTACTTGTTTTTGTCATTTCCATAAGTTCATCACTAGTTCTAAGGAAATCATTTCAAATATGGTAATGATATTACTCTCTTGGTCACTGGGGGGAAGGAAAATGTGGAGGGAGCAAAAGGGAAGAGCCAAATTGATGGGTAGCCTCCGATCCTTAGGCTGGTCTATATTACTAAAGAGAAATGAAGGATTAGAAATTATCTGAAAATCCAGTTAATTCAGGCCAAAACAATAAATCAAAACTCTGCTGTTGAAAAGAAGTAGAGTTTGACCTGTTATCTGATTGGTCTACCCTGATTGAATTCTCCTCATATTTGCTCATTTCCTTCTTTCATATAACTTTGTAGACATAGTTCAACTCTAAGTCTTTATAGTTAGTATTTAAGGTTGTGGTTGTGATATACAGAATAAATAATAATCCCACTCGTTCAATATAACAATCAAAAGAAAAGTTTTGTTGGTGTTCTAAAAAGTTGATTTTCTTAAAAAAATACTTTGATACAGTGAGACATTAATGATTATGACACATCTGAATTCTAGCCTAGTAACATTTTAGATAATATACACACTCGAAGATTTGACTATCATGCAGACAGTAACTATGGGAAATGTATGTCCAGTATTTTAAAAATTATAGAATAAAAGCACTGCCAAAATTTGTCATTATTTTCTCTCTTCCTAACTGATTTAAATGGGTTTAAATCTCATCATTCTATTTCTTTATTTCACAATCTGTTTACTTCTGGTTTTGGAAATGAAAATGTTTCACTGTTTTAATGGTATTGGAGTGGTTCTCCTCACCATACTAGCCCTCTCTGTCCCCCATTTTAAATTTTTTCTAGGCAATCCAAGGTAATGAAAGACTTTTGATTGGGTCTTTCAAATACAGAGAATTGCTGGTACTAGTCTGAAAAATGATGACATTGCAGAAGGGCAGATTATTACTTTGGGGCCTGTTGAGAATGTATTTATTTGCGTATTCAGGATGGATGAGAGCATAGTCCTGAAGGCTGTCAGGCCCAGGCTGTGTAATATGGAATTGAGTGATGGAAGAACCTTGTCATTTGCCCCCATCTAGTTTCATTTCTATGGTGACAATATGCAGTGATGAAAGTTATCATTAAGGTTCGGACAGCATACTCTGTGTTTCCAGTAGCCGCCAGCCTCCTTGCTGAAGCACATTACAGCCAATAGCCCTTGGTGCTAAAACGGCAACAAAATCATTCATGACAGAAGTGATGCACAAATTTGGAGTAATATAGTAGCACTAGTTACCAACTTGGTGTCTTGGATAGAAAATTTTCTTTGTTTTTTTTTTCCTTACGACTCATGGACTTCATCTGTCTTGGGTATTGAACCCCTGAATTCATTTTACACATTTCAAGGGAAATGTTTTTTGAAGTGAACAATAAAAAGAAAAACCACTTCCAATTTTTGTGACACTTCATGTTAAATATGTTAAGTATCAATCAATGGTATAAATATTATAAGTCAATTAATCATTTCTTTGAAGGCAACTCTCTTTTCTTAAAAGTTCACATGTTGTGTGATGCCTCTTGAACCAAGTCATTAGTTTTAGTCTAGGTCATTAAGGATCAAAGGTCATAGGGAATCCAGAAGCCATTAGTCAGGGACTGTTCTTTGCTGGATCCCCAGGATGTCAGTTTGCTAGTCACCCATAGCAACCTGGGCAAGACATGCTGTCAGTGACTTGGCAGGGTGCCTACTTTACTTCCAGTTTGAATAGATAAGAAATGGAGCAACTGCTCACAGAATCACTATAAAAATAAGCTTACATAAAATCTGCATTTGAAATACTGTACTTGTGTTTTCTCATATACTTTTGGGTAGGGGGGCTGTTATGGGAGATGAAAAAGCAAGATTAGAAAAAGATACATTGACTGGATGGCCTTTCTTCTGGATTATTTATCTTTTGGTCCTAGCATTTCAAATTGGCAAAGTCATTTTGAATTTAGAGAACAACCCTTCAAAAAAGAAAGAACTGTTTTGATTAAGACTTATCTCTTCATTTACCAGTTAAAAGTAAAATTTTTAAAGTTCTTTCAGAAACCACCAGGTTTTGACATTATTGGGCTTAAACTGATTGATTTCCTTCCCCGCACCCCCCATAATGTTAAAGTACATTTGACAGTAATGAGTTTATGCTTATTAGAGGTGAAGGCTAAGAGACATAGTTGAGTCAATTCACTCACTTACTTCCTCCATTGAGCCCGATGGGTCCCAATCCCACACCTTGAAGTGAAAACATCATCAATTACCAAGCTGACAGGAGCCTGGGACTCTGTGTAAGGAGCTCCTTGGGGGTATTCATTTTGGACCAGAAACCACTGGCACTCAGCAACATTCATCACTTCCACCTACGGAGAATGATTGAGTAAATGGTGGGGTGAAGAATCAAAGAAAGAAGCGAAATATGCATGTGTGTGTGAATTAGTTTGGTTTTGAATAACAAGACAGGAAATCAGCCAACAACTAAATGTCCCACATAGTTGAAAATGGAAACATAATTAAGTAATTAATCTACATGCGCAAGTGAGATTAATAATAGTATCACCTTTGCATGGATTGGGGAAGTGGGATAGAATTGGACCAAATGATCTGTAAGAGGTTATAGAGCCCAAACAGAACTACAAATGTAATTCAGGGCGCTGGTTTTTAACTTGTCAGGTGATACCACTTTCCTCCTCTGCAAACTTAGATTGTGGCTTTTTTATTACTCCTGAAATTATAGGCGTCATTGAGCAGTTAGTTTTCAATTTATGAGGTACCTTTAGTTCATCAAGTCTTTGCATGTGCATACATACATACATACACACACACACACACACACACACACACACACACACACACACACCCCTAGAGAATTTATATGATAATCCAATAATCCAAATAATCTGGGCCAATAAGTTACTTATCTATCATTCCCCACTCTTGCCACACTTATTCCAGATTCAAGGAAAAGATGACCTTTCTTCTTGCCAAAGTCAACTCCTCTACTTGTTCCCTTGGTTCAACTCTCTCCTGGCTTCTCTTGAAACTTACCTTCTCCATTCATCTCATTGTTCTCTCCTCTCCTCTCCTCCCCTCCTTTTCCTTGACTTCCTCTCCTCTCTCCTTTCCCTTCTCTCTCCTCCTTTCCTCTCTTCTCTTCTCCTCTCCATTGACTCCTTACCTACTGCTTACAAACATGCTCAGATATCTTCTATTTATCTTTAACCACTTCCCCTCCCCCCTGAAAAAAAGCAACCTTTACACGACTCTTCCATCCTCAAGGTATTTTCTTATATCTTTCTTCCCCTTCACAGTCAAGTGCGGGGGGGAGGGGGGGGCAGGGGGGGGAAGAGGAGAAAAAGCCATCTTCCTAGATTGCTTTCTATACTCCTCTCCTTCCAATCTGACTTCCAGTTTCTAACATTTAACTGAAATTAGTCTATTCAAGGTTACTTAAAAAGTCTCTTTATTGTAACATTCAATTTTCTTTCCCTAGTCTTCATCCTTTCCTTACTTACACAATTTGACCTACATTGGTTGACCACCTCCTCCTCTTGAATATGCTCCTTTCCATGGGTTTTTCTAAAACTCTTCTTTCCCACTTCTGCTTGTCTGACAACTTATAAGTCTCTTTTGATGTATCATATTCCACCCCTCCTTATTCCCAAGGCTTTGTCCTGGGCGCTTTTATCATTTTTCATCCTTGCGAAGCACTGGAGATCTCTGTTTATTAGTGATCTCATCACTCCCCATGGGTTAAATTGACATCTTTATGTAGTTGACTTAAAGGTCCACATATATGCCCCCTTTCCCCACTGAGCTCTAATCTCCGGCCCTCAATTTCCTGGTAAACATTACCTGATGCCCCACATGTGTCTTAAACTCAACGTGTCTAAAAGAGAGTTCATCTTTTCCTTAAATTCATCCCTATTCCTAACTTCCACATTGCTGCTAAGGGCATCACCATGCTTCCAGTTATCCAAGTTGTAATGTTGAAGTCATCTTCAACACTTTGCTCTCCTTCATTTCACTGCCCCCACATCCAATTAGTTGCCAAGTCTTATTAATTCTATATAGTGTCTAATAAGTTCATTTCCTTTCCACTTACATGGACACCACCCTAACTCAGATCCTAATAACTTAATACCTATTAAAACAGAATTCTAATCAGCCACCCTGATTTTTTAGTTTCTTCCCTGTCCAATTTTTGCTCCATAGTGCTGTCACAGTGCTATTCCTTAAGCACGGGTTTGACGGTGTCCTTCATATGATTAAGACATTTCAAGGGCTACCTATTGCTTCTAGGATAAAATACAAGTTCTTTTCTTTGGCATTTAAAGCCCTTCCATATTGATTTCACATTATTACCAGTCAGTGTTTTAGACAAACTGACCTACTAACGCTCTTTTAAAATAGTGTTTTATTTTTCTCGAGTTACATGTAAAAACAATTTTAAACATACATTTAAAAAGATTTAAGTTCCATATTTTCTGTGTCCTTCTCTCACCTCCCTTCCTCCCTGAGACAGTAGACAATTTGGCATGGGTTATACATGTTTAATCATGCAAAGCATATTACTATAGTAGTCATGTTGTAAAAGAAGACACAAACCCAAAGGGGGAAAAACCATGAAAAAATACAGAGAGTGAAAGCTAGTATACTACAATCTGTATTCAGACTCTATCAGTTCTTTCTCTGGAGGTGGATATAATTATTAATTAATAATTAATAAATAATAATTAGTCCTTTGGAATTGTCTTAGATCATTGTATTACTGAAAATAGCTAAGTCATTCACAGTTGATCATTGTATAGCATTACTGTTCCTGTGTACAATGTTCTCCTGGTTCTGTTGATTTCACTTTGTATCTGTTCATATAATTCTTTTCAGGTTTTTTCTGATTTGGCCTGATAATTTCTTATAATACAGTAATAATCTATTACAATCATATACCACAACTTGTTCAGCCACACCTCAATTGATGGGCATCCTCTCAATTTCCAATTCTTTGCCACCACATAAAGAGCTGCCATAAATAGTTTTGTACAAACAGGTCCTGCCCTCCACCTCTTCCCCCCCCCCCCTTTTAATCTCTTTGGGATATAGACCTAGGAGTGATATTGCTAGATTAAAGGATGTGCATAGTATTATAGCCTTTTGGACACAGTTCCAAATTGCTCCCCAGAATGGTTGGATCAGTTCACAATGCTACCAACAGTGCATTAGTGTCCCAATCTGTCCACATCCCCTACTAACTCTTTAGGCCATTTTATAGCTTCTATTCATGCCTTTACATATTATGTTCCCTGTGTCTAGAATGCTGTCCCTCCTCACCTCTGCTTCTTGGAATTTGTAACTTTTTTCAAGATTTAATGACTTAGAAAATATTTCCTACATGAAGTTATTCCTTAGTCCTTCATTTATTGATTTCCTTTGCTCAGACTCTTCACAATTACTTTGTATTTAGTTGGCTTTGTACATGTTGTGTCTTCCTAATAGAATATAATAAGCTTCTTGTGGACAAAGACTATTTTGTTAGTTTTGTTTCTGTCTTTGAATCCCCAAATCCTGATCAGTATTTGGCACATAATAAGTACTCAATGTATATTTGTTAAATTTACTTGTGAAGATCATTTTGTGAAGATAATTTCACTTCACTTTTTATTATCCAAACCTACAGATTCCCTATTCTTTTATCTTTTTATTGTTGTTAATTTATAGTTTCTGGTATCTTAGTCTTATGTTTTACTTTTTTTTTTTTTAAGAAATAGGAATATTCCTTAATAAACAGAGGAATGTGATAGTGTATTGGATGGAGACAGGTACAAGTTAAAGTGCTAGCCTAAGCCTTTAACTGGACCATTGTTTTGATGTTTTATTTGTGGAGAGATAGCTGATTGTTTTCTTTGGAATTCCAGCGTAAGATTCTCCTCTTAGTAGACATCCATTATTCCATGCTGTTGCCTGCTTCAGGACAGAATCGGTGAGTGAGAGTTTGATAGTGGAGTGGTCTTTCTTATGGTTTCTGAGAGGACTCTATATTTATCTTCTTCTTGGCATCTCTCTCTCTCCCTTCTGGGACTTCTCTCTGAAGAGAGCCTAGAACCTAGGCATAGAACATTGAGTATTCCCCATCCACTAGTGAAAAGAATCTTATGCAAATGGACTTGAGCCCTTGGTTTGCACTGATATCCATATGAGGACAAGAATATTACCCCAAACTTGCCTCTTCAGGGTTTTGATTTTGCATTATATAAATACAAGAATGTTTAAAGCAAAGGAATTGTTAATTAAGATTTAGGCTATATTCACAATTCCTTTAAATGGTGTGAGATTTTCATTATCTTGTTAATATTTCCTCGAATTGTCCATCAAAATATAGGAGGTGAGAGTCCCAGAGAAATTGCACCATCCAAAAAGACTGAAGAAACAAGACATATAAGCTCAATAACAAAATTAGCTTCTCACATATTAAAGTCTGGTTATTAATCAAAATATAATATTCATAACTCCTATTTGGTTTCCTTTAGAAGTGAATTGATTGCATTTTAGAATCCTCAGAATTAATGCCATTAAAGGAGAATTGGTTGAATCCCAAGTCCCAAGGAGAGAGGGAATGCATTTATATAGTGCCTACTATCTTCCAGGCACTGTGCTAAGTGCTTTTTTTGTTTTTTAAACAAATACTAACTCATGTGAGCCTCACAACAATCCAGTGAGGTAGGTACTATTATTAGTTCCATTTCACAGTTGAGGAAACTGAAGCAAAAACAGGTTAAGTACTTGCCCAAAAAAGACACAGGGTTTGAACTGATTTCATGATCAGTAGCTCATGAATATTAATTCAACAAAATTTATGCAAAGACAAGAGCCCTTTACCATTCCAAGTATTTTTTCAGAGTATTAATTGAGTGAAAAGGTGACTTGAAGTTAGCTAGACTAAAAATTACCAATAGTTATGTTAATGTCTGAGTATTCTTTAGTGAACTCAGGTGACATAAGTTTCATGTCATCAACTTATACATAACCTTAGGTATATTCTTCAAATTTACTCTCTGTTGGACATGTCACTTTAATAGTGGAAGGCTGCAGCATGTCACTTGGACAGAACTCTTTAGTTTTCCAAGCTAGAGTTGAATTGACTTTGGCACTACTCTACAAGAGTCAACTGTTGTCATTTTGGGTGGATGGTAAACAATATACACCCAAGCTTATGAAACAAAGAGGCACCTGAAACATAATGAACAACTTAGCATTATATATAAAGAATAACTACCTTAGTGTAATTTTTATATTGCAATATAATTCATTTAAAGTCTAACTGTTTAAATAGAAAGGACTGGTGAAATGCAAAGATGCTAAGAGAAAAACAGAGGTCTCTGATGTTCTTCAAACTCACTAGAAAAAAGGAAGAAAAATCTCTTCTTCAATACCGCAAGGCAATGTCATCACAATGTGGGGTAACCAACTCACAGGGGCTGGGTTATTGCAGGCATTTCTGCCCTTGTCTTATGGATTACCCCTGTGCCACAAACACAGCTACACAGCGCATAAAAGGTAAGGGTTATTTCTAGGACAGATAACTGAACATTAATACTCATTGACATTGTTGATGGAATGATATGTCAAACTGACAGCGTTGATGTGATTCCATCTGCTGACTGGTTACAGACGAAGGGTATGTTTGTCAGGATTAGACCCCAGGCCTCACTGCAACAGAGTCAAGGAGAATGCAGCTATTAATCACAAGCTGCCATTTGGGACCAAGATAGTATGTCCTTAAACATTTTGCACTGTGTCGTTGCATTTGGATTGAATCTGTTGTAGTCACAGATGGCAATACATTCACATGCACTATTCCTAGCTGTTTTGTGGTGATAGGCTTTACCTTACCTATATGGTCACTTACATTTTTATGGTGCTAATATACTCTTCTTGATATATCAGGAATTTCAAATGAACATAGACTAAGGTGTAAGAAGGTATATAATTTTTCTTTTATGTCCCCACTAGTGTCAGTTTCAGCAAATTTCTGGTTTCTGGGTACAATGTATATATTCATTTACTAAGAAAATCAGACAAAAAATAAATTTGATCCACATGCTATTTACTTATTTTTATTCTCAACAAAAATATATAATTCGACAGGCATTTTCCTGAATAGAAGATTAAAAGGTCTGTGCCATTATATTCTTATCCTTGATATCACAGAAGAGAGCTTTCCAGAATCTTTTTTTATAATAAATCTTGAGTGAGTTAATTCTGTTGCTTTGGTATTTCCTCTGCCACACTTTACTGAAGATGTAATCATACAGAGAAAAGAAACAAAGAGAATAATTACAAACCCCTCTGATACTCAAGTCAATTTTGCGTTCTTAAGATAGGGGTAAACACCACAGTGGTAGTTACCCAGGTGTAGTTTTTCATTGCATAAAATGTTATAAAATAGGACCCCTGAGAGCATCCATTATCACATATTGGTTAACATCACAGATTTTTAAAATCCCAGTTGCACTGAAGCCATGAAAAAAGCTTTCATCTGTAAAATCTAGTTTCTCTTTGTTATTAAAATAAATGAAGCCATTAAACAAAATATATGCATATAATAGTCAAGTTCATCATTTGACATCATCAAAATGATGGAATTTTACATTTTTTTTGATTGGAGCAGCCATGTTAGAAGGACTCATATAAGGAATAAGATCAAAATGTAGAGGGGGTTTATTGATACCTTATGGCTTATTAAGAGCAACATTCTTTTTTCTTTTAAAACATTTTTTCACTTAGACCCTTTAAGATGAAAGTCAATGTCTGATTGAAGAGGGGGGAAGACATACTGATCCTTTTCCCCCAGAATTGGTCTTGAGAAAATAAATTAATTTATTATGTGATTTTTATACATCATTAATGAGCTCATATTATGAATGTGTTAAAAGCTGAAATATTTCTAAATGCTTTTTGTTTCCAAAGGCTTTGATACACAAACATGCACACTCATGTGTATGCACACATATTTAGTTATGTTGGTGTTCTGGGGTGAGTTTTCCCTTTGGATTATCCCAACCAAAGCCCAGATTAAAAGATCCTCCACTCCATTTTCTCATGAGTACTCTTGATTGCCAAATGTGGTATTCATTTCCTGCCAGGGAAAGTAGGCAACTTGCCACCTCGGAGATTCAACCAGTAAAAGACAAAGAACCCTAACATATCACTAAGTTTTTCAGTCTTGAATGGGCCTCACACCTTGAAGGATTCATCCATGCCAGACTATTGATTTTTTTTCCTCTATAAGATGTGTAATGTAGGATATAGTCTCTTTAGTGCCATAGTAACTCTCTAGGGGAGTAAGCTAGGCACTTAGCTTCATATGAACTCTTGAAGACCATGAGGGGGTAATATTTAAGTGCATTTATCCATCTCTCTATAGAATTGGGCAGATCCATACTGTTTGTCC
Source organism: Notamacropus eugenii (assembly GCF_028372415.1). Classification (NCBI taxonomy): domain Eukaryota; kingdom Metazoa; phylum Chordata; class Mammalia; order Diprotodontia; family Macropodidae; genus Notamacropus; species Notamacropus eugenii. The sequence continues at coordinate 637,419,722 of NC_092872.1, read as the reverse complement.
CACCCTCCTGCCTTTTGCATTCTTAGTGACTGGCTGGATGTTTCATGCTGTTCAGAACATCATAGCAGCAATCTAGTTAATTCTGTCCTGCCCTGGCCTGTTTATGGGGATCCTCTGATAAGTGAATACCACCTGAGTTATGGAATATCTTTACTTTTCTCAGATATCCTGAGACTCACTTTCTAGGAGTAAAGATATTTGACCAGATTAAGCATTAAGGCCTAAAGATGATAAGGAGCACATCGAACATCTACTGATATTACCTGGACAGAGACTTCACTTGGGTGAAGTAAAGAACTACTGAAAACCGTCTTTATGTGTCTTCTATACTAAGAACTTTCTAAAGGTTTTTATCACCAAAACTGAATATTCTAATGACATGAGAGATTTCAAGTACTTTTGAAATACCTTTTGCCAGGAAGGGATTTAGAGAGAGAAGAAAATTCGGTCTTCTGTAATTAACAATTGAGCATCAGCAATGAAATAGTACAAGACACATATATGCACAGAGTATGAATTAAAATAAATGTAAACTTATGTTTTTCTAAAAGGAGGAATTAAAAATCCAACTTCAAAGACATCTCCAAGAAGTTTATTTTGATATATAAGAAGTCAAGACATGATTTTATTTGTATTATAAAATGTTTAACTTTAATGATTTTTTTTAAGAAAATTTTATGATACTTATATTGGGAGAAAAAATTTTAAGTCATTTGTTGTATAACATAGTTTGTAAAGTGATAGGATGGCATATTGGATAGACCAAGGGCAGGGAACCTGCAGCCTTGAAACCACATGTGGTCTTCTAGATCCTTAAGTGTGGCCTTTTGACTGAATCCAAATTTTATAGCATAAATCCTGAGTCAAAAGGCTGCACTTAAGAATCTAGAAGGCCACATGTGGCCTCAAGGTCTCAGGTTTCTCACTCCTGGGATAGACCATTCAACTTTCAGTCAGTAGTCAGGGGCTAACTCCCATATATTAGGATTATAAATACTTGATTCATCACTACCTACCTCATAAGTACTATGTCAACCTTAAAATGTTATATAAATGCATGTTTTAATTTTTTATTCAGTCTCACTTGTGGGCAGATACAAGTTACCATTTTCAGTTGGAATATTGCTTCCAAGTGAAAGGCAAATTTTTCCCCATTGAGGTAGCCTTTTATTTCTTCATTTTCTCTTTCATTATCAATAAGACCTATAAACTGTGTTAATACTAGAAAGTATATTGGACTAGATATCATAAATTCTGGGTTTCCATGTTATTTTTACCACTTTGTAGCCATAATGATCTTGGACAAGTCACTTAGTCTCTATAAAATAGGGAAAATAATAACTACTGCTTGCCATTGTGAGGATCAAATAAGTTTATTCAAGTAAAAGCACACTGAAACTGTAGCACTATGAAAGTACAGTGTATTTACTTCAGCCCACTCATTCCATTGATAACCATGTGCTATCAAAATAACACAGGAAGGACCTTAGAATACTGGGTAGAACCCTATGATGAATGTATGGGAAGACATGTATGAGTGTTAACAAGATAAGCAGGGGATCTACTAGGTGCCAGGAATTGCTAATCACTTTATAAATATCTAATTTGATCCTCACAGCCATTTTGGGTGATAGGTACTATTATTTCTATTTTACAGTTGAGGAAATTGAAGCAAATAGAAGTTAAATGACTTGCCGAAGTTCATATGGGAAGTAAGTGTCAGGGAATAGATTTAAACTTCCTGACTCTAGGCTCAGCATTCTTTCCACTGTACTATCTATCTGCCTGTAGGATGGGCAGCCATGGATGAGTCATATTCTGGACCATTAGTGGGGATATCTATGTTAATAAAATCATAGATCCATTGGAGTATGAACAACTTCCTCAAGAATCCATGACTTAATTGGTATGGATGTTTCTCCTTTCCCCAATGAAGATGACAACATCCTCTTTCTTGAAGACACCATCTTTGTGAATACCCGTGATTGAAAAAAGTAATCACAGAGATCAAGCATCTAGGAATGAGCCCTTTGTAACTGCTCAGTACTAGTCCACAAATCATAGCAGCCTGTGGCCAGACCCATAACTCAATCATCTCTATTTTTTTTGTAGGACCTACCAGGACTTAATCTCCTATCTCAGCCTGTGACAAACCAGTGTCTAGGGTATAATTGAAATAGGACTGCATGTTTGTGCATTACTACTACTGAAAAAAGTCTGCTTTTCCTTTAAAAAGAATAGCCCCAAATTCATCTCCTGATTTATCCTTGATTAAGATAATGTCAACAAATTGGACCATAGGATCTTGCTAGAAGTAGGTTGAGGCATCTCCCATTCTGATGAAAAGAATTTTTATCCTTCTAAGGACTCCCACAAACACACCCAGGCACCAGAGAATTGAATAGATTGCTACTGTTATCTTTCTATTCCTCAGTCTGAATCAAGGACTTCAAACAAAACAAAACATAATTTTGGAGACCATTGATGTGTACCACTCCTCTCTCCTTATAATCTGCTTTGGAGACACCCAGATGACTTGTGGAAAATAATATTGTTTGTTTTGATGATTTTCTTAAAGTTTATAGAGATATACTTGATCATATTACATAAGCAATTAAAGTTTTCAGGTATTTCAAATAAGGATAAACTCTTTAGTTTTAAGATAATATATATGAGATTCTACTCTTAAGAAGGATAATCTTAAACAAATACTTGAGGTAGCAGTAGCTGAACACATTATACTGTTTTCTGCACTCAGATGAGAGATATGTAACTAGTTTCATGAAAATTAGCTTAGTAAAGATGAAATTCATTTGAATCTTAACTCTGCCTCTGTATCCCCTCTTGTTTGGAGTATGTTGAATTGATAATGGCCGTGTGTGGAAGAATTCTGATTGTTTCTTTTTGCTTCACTCAGAGCTTATAAAAATGCAAGTAGACCCTACCTAATGAATATTAATAAGAGTGATGTCTAGATAACACATAAACCCCCTAGATCTTTGGAATTTGGATGGAGTAGTCAGAAAGGATTTTTGTGGCTTTATATAATACCAAATTTACATACTTTTAAAGAGTAAACATGATCTTAATATTTTAACATCAATATTCTAAAGTAGAGACTTTAGAGAGGTAAAAAGCTTAATTTATTTTCTTTCCATGAACATTATATTCAGCAAGGTCTGCATTTTAAAAGACAGGAAACGGTTAGCTAAAAAGAAATTAACTTAATCCCCCTTCATTAAGTTCCAGTCCCTTTTTGTTACTTAGAGACAAGTAATAATTATATCCAAGGCAATGCAAAGCATGTTTTACACTTTTGTTATACAAAAGAAATGCAGTTGTTAAGGAGACAGAAAAAGAAAATGACAACACTGATAAATAGTGATTTTTCCCCCCTTATATCTTCTCTGATTCTTGAAAGTAAATTTTATTTGGGTATTATAGAGATATTTTATTCAGTTAGCTGCAAAAAATGTCAATCAACCCATTAAATCACATCTTTCCTAGCAAAGGACATTTCTATAGAAAATTGGATATAAGACTCATAAATTGTTTGAATATTCATTTTTAAAATAATAATAATATGTAAAAAAGGTGAGCAATTAGTTTTCAGGAAAAAATTTGGTAGAACTTTTGGCAGGAAGGTATGATAGCAATGTAATACATATATATCGGTTAAGGAAAATTTTTTTTTTGGTGTTGCAAAGAGGCTAAAAAAATTTTGTCCTTACAAAGGAAAAAAAATCATTAAAGTGTAGTTCTTTCCATTATATAGCATTATTTGTCATTTTTATTGCTTTTCTATAGTTTTCATTGCACCTTTAATGGTATGCTTGGTCAGAAAAGGTGAGAGGGAATGTGAACACACTTGGCTGCTGAGGCTGCTCTGAGTGCCTGCTAGCTGTGCTTCAATCCTTGTCCCTGTAGATTTTAATGTCCCCACAGACTGCTGGCAGCCTGCTTCCAGCTGTGGCAGGCATGATGCAGTGAATTGCTTTTGAATGTTCTTTACTCAAATAGGCAGTAATTACAAGCTTAAAGAGGTTTAGTGGTCCAGTAAACTACATAATCACCCCTGAATTAGCCTAGGCTCATCAGTTGCAGTCCAGCAAGCTCAAGTCTGCTGTTTGTATGCAGTCTTTATCACATAGCAACCTGATCAGCAGGTGTGGAACAGCAAGAGTCCCCCATAAACACAACTGTCTACTGGGGACAATGATCTCTAATGAGATGAGGCTACACCATCACTGTAATTTAAGTGGGAAAATTAACACCAGAGAATGTGTACCAGTTCCAGGGGTCTTTAGTCATATCGAGAACAGCATGTGCTCTCTCTCTTTTTCTCTCTCTGTCTCACTCCTTCCTTCCTTTCCTTTCTCCTTCCCTCTCTTCCTCTCTTTTCCCTCTTCCCCACTTTCTCTCCTTCCCTTCTACTTTTCGCTTTCCCTCCCCACTCTGTCTTCCTCTCCTCTTTCTGTCCTCTCTCTAACTCTTTCTGTTTATACCCACTTCTTAGAAAATCCTCCAGAAGAATGCACTGTTTCTGCCTATAACTTATGGATACTTTATTCTTTTACAAGGATATGATGTGAATATTTAATGCTGGACAGGGCATCTGTTCAGGCACTAGTGATTGCTGTCAACAAAAAAATATTTCAAAATATCATTGTATTTCATCTTTCTGTACATTTTCTCACTGATTTCCAAACACTTTATTGTAATGTGGTAAGTAGAGAAATATTATACAAGTTATTGATAGATTTTCTCCTACATACTTTACTATCCTAAATACTACAGAGGAGTTTCAGATAGTTTGAAAAAGATTCTGACATATAACATGGATATGATGACATGCCCTTTCTGTGAAAAAAAAAACAAACAGAAACATATTTCTTCTTTCTATGGAAGCATTCAAGGAAGGGAACACATTGATTAAAACAAACTCCCTTAGCATTATTTTAATGGCTTAATTTACATTTCATTTTCTATAATATCAAATTGGAAGTTGGACTTGCAAAATAAAATATAGGGAAGAGAATGTTTGAAAGAAATAGACATAGAAAGTGGAAGACAGTTGAACAAAACAAGTAGAGGCTTTGGATAAAACTTTTTAAGATTACAATTTGTTTTACCATAAGTTGAGAGGTTCCTAACCTTCATCCTTCGCTCCTCCCCCCATGCCCTTTTGAAATTTGTGTAGTCAGGTTCAGTAAATAATTATTGAAGAAGTCACTTGTTAATAGATATTTGAATGAAGTAATCAACTGACAATTGATTTCAGCAACAGTAGAGACTACTTTATGGAGTTGGAATCTTGTGTGTTTCTGACCTTTATGTCACGAAAAGGAGTTGTCTCCATTTGTATTCTTATTATGACACCTTTCTTATGGATTCTAATGGGGGTGGGGGGAGGAGAGTATAGTGTGATACTAATAAAGATGGCTTTAGACTAAAATTCTTTTTTAAAATAACTCTTTAGAAACAATAAGAATTGGAAGTATCTCATCTAAAGTTGAATAAAATGTGACAGCTATACTTTTTAGTGTTAGTTTAAAAGAATTCTTTTTTTATTATTAAACTGATATGATATACATTAATAAACAGATGATGGACAAATTGGTTTTGATTAGTTTCCTATCTTATAGAACACACTACAGATACTTCTGTTAACAGACCAGATGTATAGAAAAAGGAAACAGAATCCCTAAGTCCTGGAAATATATAAGAAAATTGGCTAGATTTTTCTCCCCCAGTAATATCGTACTATTCATGATTAACCCCATTCAGAATAAATAGGATAAGCCTATCCATCATCGCTAGGACAAGAACAGGGTAAAGAAATGCTTTCTCTGGTTCCTCAGGGCCCATGCTGTGAGGCCACCTTGTAGGTGAGACCACCTTACAACAAGGTCCTTTGGTTCTTCAGTAACTAAACTCCTTTGGATGGAATCCAAGACAGACTTGTCTTATACTGAATTTCGCTCTATGGTAAATGGTGTTGTGGCAAGGTTCCAATGAACCTAACAGTGGGTATTCTGTAGTGATTTCTTCACTTGGAAATCATGTCCATGCTTTGGTAAAATGTTTTTCTAAAGGTCTTAATGAAATAAAAATTTGAAAAGACATGATTTTATGGGGGGAATCCCCTACTTCTTAGGAAGATTTGATTGTTCCAGTATGAAATGTACTCCTGATTTCCTCCTTCACATGTTTTATTTTTTTCTACTGTTCATTTATGTTTCTTTTTTCTAAGAATATAAAAATGTAACACTTAAATACACAAATGAAGAATTGGCTAAGCACTTTTAATTAATTTTAAACTTTGCTAAGAAAGATAGGAACTATTATTAGGTAGGGATCTTCATTTATCCCTTCAAAACACCTACTAATGTTGATTATTAAAGGGTATTATTATAAGATATGTAGCTAATGAATGATGCCTAGGTAAATTACTATTTACCATTTCCTGAAACGTTTCATTTTTAGAAAGTTCAAAGGATTGTAGGATCCTTAATATGAACATCTCTGTCATTTTTATTTGGTTTTTTTTTATATTTTGTTGATGCTTAAAGTTAATTTAAAGATAAGATAAGTTGAAAGGACCATTTTGGTATTGGCAGAATGGACTTTCTTTGTAATTGGCTATAAAAAAATGTTTTCACTGCTCTGCATTGTAAAGATAGCTTCATTAGTGCATTTCAAACACAAAGATTGTTATGAAATATTAACTAGTGTTCAATTTTTCCTTAGATGATTATGTCATTTTCATGAGATAAGATCAAGTTTATAGACTCCTACTTGACTTTCCTAGTTGCACACCTCAACTTGGCAACTTCCTTAGCCACTGTTGTATATAAAAGAAATCACAGGGCTCATCTGTTAAAATGATTCAACTAGGCTGCAGAAAGAGCAAGCTCCAAACAATAAATGCAGTACATTTAGTCAGTACGCAGTTAGGCGATCTAAGTGTGTTGGAAGAGAATTAAGAAAGCAGGTTGAAATCTTGTGACTTCACTGATGATGTTCCAAACATTTTTGGCTACTTAACAAGCACAGACACCCTCATTTTTTTCTTTCCCCTTTTTGATTCCAACATGTGTGAGGATACAGGACTCAACTACTATGAATTCAAGCTATGTTCTTAGACTACACCATGCACTGCTTTTGTAATGCAAATGACAGGCACAAAGTGTCTCTTTGATAATGTGCAGTCAGGAGACAAAAAAGCATTCACTGAAACAGTAAAACTAATTCATAAAGCTGAAAGACAATAAGAAAGCATTATGGATTTATTTTTTAAAAGTATCCTAGATCAATGTAATTGTCACAATGTAAGCTATTCAGAGCCTCTGCACAGGAAAAATATGGCAGTGTCAAGTTTACTTATAGTGAAAAGTTTCCATTGGCAAAAATAAACAAAATTGAATTATAACTTAATCAGTCAACCTTTCTTTTTTTTATATATCAAGCATAAAGTCCCATGATATAGTTTATACTCCTTTATTTCCAGTAAGAATTATAAGAGAAAGTCACAAAAGGTTTTTGTTTGTTTATTTGTTTGCATGACAGAAATCTAGTGGTTAAAATCCATATAGTTGAACTTAGTTTTTTCTTTAAAGGGAGTATCTCTCCATCACATACCAGAGTTTAGCTTAGGGTCAGCTCCTATTAATGCATTAAACTTAGCTGTGGAGGAGGCAGAGGGCTGGAGGAAAAAGGATAAAAGAACTTCCGAAATGATTCTCCCAACATATTCAGCCAAGCAACAGAACATTGCCTTGATAAGGGTTCTTTTGGACAGTTGCCATAACTCCTCACGTTAGATCAGGAGCTCCCCCAGTGCCTATTCCCATACCTTTTAAAGCAGAGCATGTAACATGTTACTTGAAGATTGCTTCTATCCTTATTGCTTTGTTATAGCTGTTTTGCAGTTTCAGTATTGAGGCAGTTCTGTGTCACAAGAAATTACTAATCTGAGGTTTGAGAAGGGACAGCTTAGCCTTCCATTATCTCACCAGCAAGCTGTGTACAGGATTATTTTCAAATTTTCTGCTACTATTACAATGTGCTCTTATAGTGGGCAAGGCAGTGAGGGAGGGAATGATATTGATACTTGGTTACCAGGAAAGATAAGATAAAGTGCATCACTGTCCTGGCATCTACACTTGCAGCCAGGGGTGGAAAATTTGATGAAAAGAGTACGGTTGGACAAGAAGTATCATTAAGATGTGAGTCTGGATATTTTCTGTCTCTATTTACTGAAGGGCTTCTCTTTCCCATTGATGGTCATCTGAAAAAGCCTGATTGATTGTTCAGCTAAACAAGTTTTTTGATGTGTGTTCAACCAGCTGACTTGATATGCTTTGGAACCACTTAGCCATCAATGCAATATAACTTTAATTTAGCAGTTATAACTTTCTTTAGAAAGTTACCATTTTTTCTTGCTTTCTGCTTTTTGATGTGTTGCAGTTAGAATGACAGCTCAGACTCTCATTTTACATAGCTATTTTTAACCTTTTCACAATTTCTGGGACTATTCCTATCACTCTGGGCGTTTACTCTAGTGATCTTGTCTGCATTTGATAGTATCATTTAGTCATCACTACTGTACTAGCTCATTATTAGTAGTAGCAATGATGTAGATCATCGGAAATTCACTAATAATAGCAAATATTTCAGATTTGGACTCTAAGAAAGAAAGCAGTCTTGATTTTTCAAATAATAAAAAATTCATTTTCTTTATTTGCCTTGTTTGTTAAGAAGTTGGTTATTGCTATTAAATGGGCTGCACCACCCTATTTTCTCGGAGTCTAGCTTTCCCTTCTCATCCCCCTGCCCTTTTTTCCTGCTTCTTCGGACAAGGCAAGCCTAATGCACATGTGCTAGTTGGATGCTGAAAGGGAGGGTCAGCTTTCCCTTCCCATACATAATCACTGTTTTATAGCTTTCATTCATTCCTGAGGTGTTAATGCAGATCAAATGGGAAACACTCCAGAAAGAACCCTCCTAGCTACTGCCATGCTTTCCTCTCCAGTCCCAATCGTTAATTCTTATTGTAAGATGTAAAGGTAATTTTGTTTGCTCTCTTAATGCGTTGCAGCTCTCCCAGTGGCCCTAGCATATCCTTTCTCAAATTCCCATACTGATCAATTGTTTGCAAATAATTAAGCTTTTAAGAGATAATGGCATGAGGCTAACGTACACAACAAAGTCGAGGTCTCAAGTCACTGCCTATTGCACTACGGTTCAGATTTACTTTGATATCCCAAAGTGATTAGGTTGACGGGTGTCTCTGGCAAGTGCAGTCAGTATTTCCTTGATAAGCAACTATTAAGATTATTTAAACTTGTCATTTGGACAAATATACTAGGGAAGAGGAGGCAATGAGTCTTGTGGGGAGGAGTGCCGTTTGCATCCTGTACAGCAAAGGAGGATTAGTTGTAAATGTTTGGAGTGGATTTCCTATTTCTGGATAAAATGCCAGCTCTCCGGGCTCACCCTTGATCTCAGCTGCAGAGGGATGCCTGCCACTGCCCGTAGCCCCCACAGGCCTGACGAGCCCTGTGGGTGGGAGTGCAACAGGGCTTTGGATGTCTGAGCAGGAGTCTTGCCTGTGGCGTGTTGGTTCTTTGTCAGGTCATTTTTCTTTAGGCTACCAAGGAACCACTCCTGATGTCCACCAAGACCTTATAGAATAAGGATGCACAGGGTTTAAGACATTTCGAGCAGACTGAGTTTCAGTTAAAAAGCCTGCTTCTTTGTGAATTTTTTGGCTGCCTGGGAGTTAGCTCTGTAAAGTCGGGGCTCTCATGAGATTACAGCAATTATCGATTTTTCATGAAATGGAAAGTTTATGCCACACTAAGCCGGTAACTATGGGAAAAAATAATTAATTGGTTGACCTTAAACATACCATGGCTTAGGAGTTGTGCTTTGGTACATTTTAGTAGAGTTTTGTGTGGTCTTTTCCTTCCTTCCTTCCTTTCTTTCTTTTTTAGTAGTACTTAATTTTGTCCAGTCTTATCCATTTGAGAAACAAAAAAAACCACCAACCCTGAACAATTGGAAATTGCTTAATGGAGACAGAGCGCTCAGTCCTCATCGCTTGAGGCAGCTTAGCAATTATTGCTGCATGAAATTAGACACAGTTTGTTCCAATTACTTAAAATCAGATCACATGAAAAGTGACAGAAGAAAATAAGAAAAGAGTAGAACTTTTTTATGTTATGATATTTAAGTTATGAAATCAGAAACTAAGCCACATGAAGAAGCAACACAAATTTGCACTTGAGATTGTGAGGAGCATATTAGGGCTCTTTGAATGTTTAATGACTCTGGTCAGTCTAATGATTCAAAAGAGATTTTCTGGACAATGCTTGCATAAATAAAATGTGAATTCCACTGGCTTTATAAGTATGTATATGAACTTGCTCGCAAACAGGCATGCAAAAACACTCCTGAAAACACAGCACAAATAAATTACTGTAACAATTTCCCATTTCCAATGTAACTGAAGATAAATGGCATAAATATTAATTTTTATCCAGTTCTGGTCATAACATTAAGACCAATAATAAGCTAGGGCAAAAAAGATATAGCCATCAAGGTAAACTAAAAGAGAATGCTGACGTATTTATTGGGCACATTGAAACTCTTTTACAGTGACTTCCCAAAGAACTGAAAAACTTTAAGTGAGGAAATGCTATAGGCAGAAAATCATGTGTATGCCATAAGGCTGGTCTTTAAATGATAAATGCTTTATGCAGGGGATGTTATAACTGGATGTAACAACTGTATAATTTAAAAGTGAGCCTGTGTTCTGGTTGGGCAACAGAACTGTGAATAAAACTGTTGCTAACTTGCAATTCTATGGTGATACTGTTAGGCTACCATTTGAAAATGTAAGGTATATATTTATATTAGGACGTATATCTCTATGAGATTCTAGGAAAATCACCATGGAAATGCAGCCATTATATACATTGAGCTGCAATACAGAATTTTCCAGTGGTAGAATAAAAGATTTCTTTGGTCTTTGTATTTTGTGGCATGCCTCTATCCAGTGGGAGTTAAGAGTTGGTGAAATACTCTTATTCTACTGTAAAATGTGTTTTCACAAAAGGGAAAAGAAAGTATAGATATGGAGTCATAGACATACGATGTGATTTTAATTTAACCCACCGTGTTTGTGAGATTTTTAGCTCTTGACTGACAATATTAGTTTGAGCAGAGGCATAGGGGCAAGGAGCACAGGGTTTGGCACCAGATAATTGGGATTCAGCATCTAGCTTTGTCCTTAGCCCTGTGTCACTTTGGGTATGTTAGCTCATCTACTGGGACTTGGCTCCCTCATCTATATAAGGAGGTGGAACTCGGTTCTAAATTTATGATCCAATTACTATGTCTCCTATAGTCTTCCAGATTATTAATAAGAATTTATTAATGTATTAATATTATATATATAAGAATATTATGTTAATAAGAAAGCACTATAAAGATATGTGTGTATAAGTATACACATATTCTATATAAGCATACATATGTGTGTATGTATGTATAAACATATACACAGTCTTACTTGAGCCTCTCAACTACTCTGTTAGATAGGTAATATAGGGAGTTAGTATCACCATTTTGCAGATTTAAAAAAAAAATGAGGAAAGGTTACATAGTACAAGGGAGAAAGAATCTGGAAACCAAGGGCCTAGGTTCAAATCCCTTCCTCTGCTGCTTTCATACACTTTGGGAGTGTTTTGTGTGATCTTAATTTTTTAGAGGTTATATCATTTGGGTACTTAATTTTGTCCATATCTTATCCATTTGGGAAAACAATGAGGACAATTTGAGTAGAGTGCTACCTACATGACCTTGGCACAGTCTCTTAACCCCACTGCACCTCAGTTTTCCCAATTGTCAAGTGTGTGTGTGTGGGGGGGGGGGGGTACGTGTATGCGTATGTGTGGTCCCTTACAGCTTTTAGTATGTATTATCCTATGAGGTCCAACAAGTTTAAGGGACTCTTCCTGTGTTCACAGAACCAGGAAGTGGCAAAGGCAGAATTTCCACCCATCTTTTGGATCCCACATCCAGCAGGCTATCTACAACTCCTTACTACCTCAGTGCATTGTGAGGTTTGCCAATTCTGTCATCTTTGAAAAGGTTTCATGGATACCTGCTGTTGTGGTATGGTATAGCATAGGTAGTACAGTGGAGAGAGTGTCAGGCCTGAATTCATCAAGACTCATCTTCCTGAGTTCAAATTCAGCCTCAGACATAGCTGTGTGATCCTGGGCGAGTCATTTAACCCTGTCTGCCTCAGTTTCCTCATCTGTAAAATGAGCTGGAGAAGGAAATGGCAAACCACTCTAGTGTCTTTGACAAGAAAACCCTGAAATAGGATCACAAAGAGTCAGACACAACTGAAAAGCAACTCAACAATAACACAGTATAGCATAGTTGGCTTGTAGATACTTGTCTTTGACAGCCTTTCATAATAGTCTTCATATCTGCTTTTCAACAGAGAATAAATTCTAGTCTATGGCAATGTGGACTGATGCAGATTATGTATTAAGTGAGTTTTCCATTTACTCTTGTAGAGTTAGATGGAACTCTAGCATGGAAATCAGGAACTCAGTCACTGATGTAGACATTATGCTGGACAGATCTCTTCACCTGATCAGTTTCTTCATCTGTGAAATGGGAGTGACAATACATTCCTTTTACTTCCTTGGAAGGGATCCATTGACAATTAATTAAAATTTCATCTATAAAATACTTGATATTCTTTGAAGAAAGGCACCACCTTCCACAAACGTAAACCCTTATTGTAACTGTGTGCTTATTGATTAAATGCCAAAACCAAAGATAACTACATCTGTAGAAATAATTGAGACATCATCTTTCCTTCTCATACTTGCCTTCCCTTTTATAATAGTCCCCATGTGTGCCCCTATAGGACATGCTTACAATTACATATAGGAGTATGGAAGTGGTCATTAACATGATTTTAAAAAATTACATCTCATCAGACATTTAAAGTGATGCTAATTGGTGGACCAGAATTTGGTTTAGGTGATACAGGCAGTTAAAGTCAATGTTGTGGTTGCCTTTCTTACACTTAATAGAAGACTGAGTTGCTTGTCTTAACATTTTTTGACCTCTAAAATTCACTGGGATATGGTGTTCTCATTAATTTTCATTTAATAGAATGGTGTCAGAGAAGGAGATTATATTTTCAGGACCCTGTTTTTACTCCAGATGTAGATTTCAGAATCAGGCATTTTTAGAATTGGAACTGACTTCAAGAGATCATCTGGTGCTTCTTAACCACTTCCATGCCATAAATCTCTTTGGCAGTCTGGTGAAGCCCATGGAGACCTTGTCAGAATGATATTTTTAAATGTATAAAGGAAAGTAAATAGGATTACAAAAGAAACAAAATGTATTGAAATATTGTTACAATTTTTTTTTTTTTACAAAACATGTTCACATAATCCAGGTTAAGAAATCTCTCATCTACCAAGGCTCCAAAATGTGAAATTACTTGCCTGAGGTTTTATAGTCACTAGTAAGTGACAGGGCTTTCATTTGAAGCCCTCTCTTCAGACAGTTGCTACCCTTTTCATTTTAGTTATAAGACTTATGGTTGTAATGTGTGCATTGTTAATAGGGGGAAGCTAGGTGGCTCAGGAGATAAAACACTGGACCTGGAGTCAAGAAGACTCATCTTCCTGAGTTCAAATCCAGCCTCAGACATTTTACTAGCTGTGTGACCCTGGGCAAGTTACTTAGCCCTGTTTGCCTCAGTTTCCTCGTCTGTAAAATAAGCTGGAGAAGGAAATGGCAAAACCACTCTAGTATCTTTGCCAAGAAGACCCCAAATGGGAGTCAGAAAGAATAGGATACAACTGAACAATAAAAACTACTTCTGACTGTTGCCACCCTTTCCATTTCAAACATAGGACTTACCATTAAGATTTGTGTATTATTAATATGTGTGACTGTGTTATAATTACATAACCTATGAAAACATATATTTAAATTTAGCCTTTTCTGATCTTGTAATTTGTTTGTTTGGTGTTCATTTTTTATTTATACATATGTGTTATTTTGAGTCACATGAGAAGGCTTTGCTATTTATTTTTAGGCAAATTGACCACAGTCTTTATAAACTATTTTGAGTTATGCTGAAGATCCTAGCACTTATTGATATAAAGGATATATGTTTTAGTTGAAGTTTATTGTGGAATACTAAACACGAAATGAAATTGTTGGTGATTTTTAAAAGGTAGTTGTAATTCTGGACATTTATGTGTAGCAATGTAGTACATTGTATGAAATACTGGCCTCGGTGTTAATTAACTTCTGTGGGCCTTGGTTTGTTGTTTTTTTTTTAATCTTTAAAATGAGAGAACTGGATTTGATGATCTTTAAGGTTCCTTCCACTTTCATACATAATTGGGAGATTTATGTGCCAAAATTAATTTGAATTTCTACCATTCTAATACAAAGCAAAGCAAGACAAACCACTAGATCCTAACTTTTGTTCATATGCCTACAGAAAATACTATTCTCAACTTTGAATTGCAACAAATAAACCCATTAAGGATAAACTCAGTATCAAGGTATTGCAAGTATCCTAAGTAGCTATTTATACACTTCAGTAATCTTTGTAATTGGCTTGTCTTTTACTGCCATTAATTAGATGATGTAGTATTCCATTAATAAGAGTGACACACCTCAGCATTTTCACCTTTAATTACAGACTTCAGTAGGCACTTAGGTTATTGACAAAATGGCCTAAATATTGTCTGATACACACATATGTTTTTGTTCTCTTTCAGCATCCTTACCCTTCTGAAGAACAGAAAAAGCAGCTGGCACAAGACACAGGCCTCACTATACTTCAAGTGAACAATTGGTAAGTCATTTGACGTTCACACATAATCAGTATTCGAGCCTCTGGCAACCTGCAGCTAGGGTTTTGCATTAAGAAGACACACCCAATCATTGCAGCTTTCCCTGGTGGCTTGTTGATGCAAAGGTGAAAATGGTCTACATTCATTGACAGAAGGCACTAAGAAATTTTAATACAAGTGTGGAAAGCACAATATATTTATTCTCATTTTAAAAATGGATGCATTTAAAAAGTATGAGGATAACTTTTCCCCCTCAGAATAATCAGCAGCTAAAGAAATATTGAAATCTGTGTCTGCCAGAGAACCCCCAATTCATCATCTCTTGTGTCAAGTTTGCATTAATGCATTAACAGAATCTGGATTGTCTTACTGTCAGTCAAGGAAACTTTTCTCTTCTATATGACCAGCATATTGGAAGGAAGAAATTCTTAATATTTCTATTTGAAGAAGGCAATTTAAAACCTGATTCCCCTTTAGGGTATGTGGTCTGATTCCCAAGTTAATGTTTAAGTTCTGAATTTTTGAAGGCCAGGATTAAGTACTAAGTATCAGCCAACATCATACTGGCATTGTATACCAGTGAGGCAACAAAGCTTTGAAAAAGTATCATTTATTACCTTTTCTGAGTGCATTGAAAACAAAGTTTTATATTGTAACTTCAGAGCATCTCTTTGAAGAGTGTAGAAAATGAATACCTTGTAAAATAAGTGTAACTAATTAATTGTATTAATATTTTAGATTAGTGTTTATGATTGAGAAACCTTGTGTATTTTGAAATAAATCTCAGAAAAGGCCAAAAGCCCAATGAGGGGAAAAGATCCCATGGAATTCTGATTTGGAGACAGAAGTATCTTTTTCCCCATGCAATGTGTCAGAGATTAATATTGCTGAATCACTGATTACATGGCCTAATCCATTTTAGTGAATAAATTTGCTCTAGATGTCCAATGCACCTACATTAACAAACCCTTCTCTGTTAGAGACTAGGAGCCTATGGGAGAGATTTCAGATATATTAAACCCCATTACAGAAAATGTAATTTCTGTCAATATAATCCCATGTATTCTTCAATTTAGTATTTTGGAGATAACGAGCTACTTACAATATATTTGCCTTTGGAGGATTAATTTACAAAGTGCCCTATCTGGGAGACACAGACAGACTCACATAAGCGTTGCTTGTAAGGGTTATCAATTTCTGTGACCTTACAGCAGCCTTGGGAGATCCCTTTTTTCATCCCTTTTAGTCAGTGCATAAGGAACAGAGTGCTGGGTGTAGTATTTAAATGTGTTACTAGGCATCACACTGGGGTGTATGCATGTGTGTGTGTGTGTGTATGTGTGTGTGTGTGTGTGTATTTTAAGTTACTATGGCATCTTATTTTTTTAAGCGTCTTTACAGTCACAGATTTTGACTCACCTTTTAAAATGTGTTTGGGGTAGACATGTTTTCTAGGTCAGCTTCTACACTTACATATTCTTCCAATTTAAGCTGACTGCTGAGTACTTTTATACCATATAGGAGTCATATGAACTTGAAATGCTCCATGATTAAGGAGAAAGAGAGCATAGTGGACTCCCTTGATGAGAAAGACAAAGTGTACTCTCTCATTCAGGTGATGTGTTGGCACCATCATCTCTCCTTACGGTTGCTAACAAACTGAATCTATAAACTTAGCTACCAGTGAAACAGTTCTCTTGTAAGCAGGTTTTCATGGGCAATAATAACCTTATGGGACATTTCCTGTGGGTGAAGGAACAGGCTAGGTTTTTAGTAAATCTGAGAAAGGTACCAGTGCCATTTTCCTGAACTCTATAAAAATGCTGCAAGGGGGTACTTTGTTTTGTTTTCCCTTTATTTCCCAGATCAAGTTAAGAATCAGGAATCTAAAGGAAAAGTTGCTTTATTTTTGTTTCTAATGTATCATTGGAAAAGGAGGTACAGACAAAAGTCCTTATGTGATTTCCATAGACTGTTTTAAGAAAAAGTATCTTAAGTTTTAAAGTGCAGTAAATTATGCTGTTCATTTCACCAATTTCAATCTTTAAACATGTTACTTTAAGCATGTGAAAAAATACTTTGATTTCACTTTAAGAAAATGAATCCAGTATCTTACTCTCATTACTACTTTCTCTACGTAAATATGACATATGTATAAAAGACATGTAAGTTTGGCTTGTTGGTATGTCATTGTCCTGAGTTTGACAGTTGTTTCAAATATAACTACATTGTTTGTGGAATTTTCTCCTAAACTCTTGAATTTGCCTAGTAGAACCAGGATGTTTTTACTCATGTATAGTGAAAAAAAATGACATTTTAGTGTTTAGTTTTGGTTTTAAAGGTTCTATGATCTGAAAATGAGAACATCCAGAAATGATATTAAGGAGACTGATGATATGACAGAATCTGTAATCATATCACATTCATAAACTTAAAAAGGGAAATAACCACTGAAGAGGTTTTGTTTTCCTTTAATGATAGAGGAGAATGTAAATGGTTTCTGGGATTTTAAAAACTTGGTCATGGATAGAATATTTATCTTAAGAGAACCTAAGTTGCTTATTTCTGGAAAAAAAACCACTAATTTTATAGTCATTAGGTTTTTTTTCAATGTATCATCATGTTATTCAGCAACAACTCTAAATTTTTTGTGTCTTGCCTCTTAGATTATTGAAAACTTGTTAACACAAATGTGCATTTTTTATTTTGGTAATGTTGATTCATTGTAAATTACAGTTGCAGAGATTAAGTAAAATGCTGAAGGGCAGACTAGGTCTACAGGTCAGTCATAAATTATTGGCAGCAACATAGCATATGGGAATACATGTAATACACAAGAAAAATATAAATGCATGTTGGATAATTAGATCAGCATAAAAATTTTGAATTTGTAACATAGAAATATATTAATTTTAGAACAGAAAAATATATTCTCTTTTAGTCTTCCTTTAGTTTTATTGTAGGACCTACTCTAAAATTCTTCCAAACATACCTGGCTAAGATGAGTGAAAATTCTGGCTCTGAATGTTTACGCTATATAGATGATCATGAACAATTACTTATCCCTCAGAATCTCAGTTTTCTCCTCTATTAAATGGGGATAATGATAATTGCAGTACAGGCCTCATAGAGCTGTTAGGAGGAAAGTGCATTGTCTACCTTAAAGCACTGCTGACATATGAGCTCTTAGAGCTCAAAATCTTGCTTTTCTTCTCTTGCTTAATAGTTGTTCTTAGGCTAAAGATAATGGAATGTTCAATAAAAAGCAATAAGACATTTCCAAGCACAAGAGAAAATCTGGAGTAAAAGTGAAATAATTTATAAGCTATTGCTTTCTGCCTAGAGTCCTAGTCAAAGAGGAAAGTAAATGAACCTCCAAAATGTTCATCGGTAGTTGTTACTGTAATTTGGGGTATTATTTATAGATTGTAAAATATACCGAAAAGAAATCTTGGCCCAGATAAATTATATGAGAAGTGAGGCATTTATCCAGATAACTTCAAATCAAAATGTTATATTTTTATTGCAATCATGTAATATTTGATTAAGTTTTTGACTTTGCCTGTGAATATAGGCCTGGGCTTACCACCGTGAAAAACTTTTTTTTTGAAATAGAAACTTATGGCCTAAAGATAATACATGTGTGCATGTATGTGTGTGTGTGTATGTGTGTGTATGTATGTATGCTTGTATAGGTGCAGATAGATATGTATGTATATAGATGTGTATGTAGATACATATATACTCTCTCTATACATATACATATATACATAGACATCTATATCTATAATATGCTTCACCTTTCCCCAAACTCCTATTATGTGGTAATCAATGAAAATATGACCAATGATAGCTTTATTTTTTGCCCTCTGTCTTTTTCTTTTGTACAAGCAGAGAAAGGTTATTAAATATTAAGCTAGTAGTTTGTTTTATTCATTAATATATCTATCATATTATCATTTTAATTTAAAATCAAATGTGATTTTTAGGATGATGGAGTAGTGTTTTCCAACCCCTCAGTACTGTTTAGGCTGATGTTAATGGGAAAGGAGAGAAGATACTGGACCTCTAGTCTTCCTACAGTGTCCAATAGTACCTTTTAAAATTGAAACCTTGAGTGTAGAACAGTGAAATAAGATACTACAGAATATTTAGAAATATACATATATATGTGGGTATGTATGGGAGCAGCGGGATGGTACAGTAGATAGCGTATCAGGGCTGAAGTCAGTAAGACTCATCTTCCTGATTTCAAATCTTGCCTTAGACATTTACCAGCAGTGTGATGCTGGGAAAGTTACTGCAGCCTTCTTGCCTCAGTTTCCTCATCTGTAAAATGAACTAGAGAAGGAAATGGTAAATCACCAGTATCTTTGCCAAGAAAACCCCAAAGGAGTCATGAAGAAGGGACTAAACAATAATAACCTCAACAAAATGTATGCATGTCTATATCCATATATATGGATATATAGATAGATATGTATTGTACCAGTGTCACACACATATGTAAAACTTACCTATATATATATGTATATATACATATATATACATATAATCACACATATGTACTAAATGTTATAGACAAGAAAATTCAAAGAAGAGAGTAGAAGATAAAGGTGCTTTCTTTCTTGTGATAAAAAGTTGGGCTCTTTGAGTCATTCAGCAAGTGAGGTACAATCCCTTATTAACTCAGCAGAGATCTAGTCCAGAATTTATTGAACAATCTTGACAGTTTCCTTGTTTACTACTTCCCCAGGCAAACCCTCTGCCATTAAGGAAATGATATTAAAAGATTATTTCTTTATGCTCTGAGTAGGCATTGTGGGTTTTATGTGTAAATGTCTATCAGATATGAAATACAATATGTGTGGAGAGAAAATCACTCTTTATCAATATGTATATATATATATATATATATATATATATAAAATTCTACCCAGAATCTTAACATCTGAGGTGTCATTGTATGGGAACTTGTACTGTGGTGCAGTTCACAGATTTAATGCTCATACCAGATTACCTAAGTTCCTTCATTTACTGCCATCAAAACTGCAGAGCATTCAGGCATTGCTTCCCATTTACTACCAGTAAAAAGTATGTTATCCTTAGCAGTTTTATACTACTACTGGCAGGTAGAATGGGAGTTTGTTTAAGAAAATAGGATCTGCTTTATTATCGTCAACAGCTCAAACTAGTAAAGGTCAGACTTCTCTTTGAATCATTGCAATAATCTATGAAATACTTTTATAAGTCATCAGAGATCCAGTAACTGTAGGTGCTTGTTTAGTTGTAAATGTTAAAACATTCACAAATTATCCCTTCAACTTCTGTGATCCAAAAATCAATCAGGGGTCATGGGGTTCCACAGAATTGTTCTGCTTTTTCTTACCACTATAATTTAATAATACATTTACAGATGCTGTTTAAACATTAAGCATAGATTGTTTTGTCAATAAAGTTAAGCAGACACATGACAGAAAAGCAAGGAAAGCATGTACAAAAAGGTGTACCATGTAAGAAGTACTGTGTAATATGTTTGTTATTCAACAAGAAAATGAAAGTGAGGTCTAGTAAACCTTCCTTATCTGGGAATTATCCAGGGATAGAGCAAGTACACGAAAAGTAATTTTGTTAAGCAGGTGATCCTAGGTTTTGCATCCTTAGGAACTTGTATAACCTAAATTTGAGTTAGGGTTTTCTAACTCAACAATAGAGTAACAGGTGCGGTATTCTTTAAAAAGAAGAAAACAGAAAGAATGGCCCCAAATACATTTTATTTCATTTTTTCCATGGAGTCTTAGCTAATTGTTATGCCTTTCACCTTGAATGTCAATTGTAATAATAACATTATGTTTACAGTCTCTTGCTCTGTGCTTAGATTACAGCAATCAGTAATGCTCACTAGATAAAATGCTGTCTAGTTACTCATAAAAAAATATTGAAATCAGTCAAAAAATGTTTAGCTTGCATATTGCCTGAGACAGTCCTGGAGAGCTGCCAGAAACCAAGGTATTATTAGAAAAGCTGAGCAAATAGCTCGCAGGGAGAAGAGTTGTGAATTTAGAAACCATCAGGTATTGTCATGTCAGAGAATCTTAGGAGTTCATCATGAGACACTGCTTTTGTCTGCAGATTTTTAAATTTCCAGTAAAACAGTCCTCTTTGAAAATGGTTTCATAGCCAGTTAAAGTGTACTAAGTTGTCTATTTTTACATCACAAGTTTGCACAGGGGCTTTTCCCCACTGTGCAGATCACTTCATTAATACTCTGAAACACTTGAAGACCCCTTGTTCAAAAATAGTAGGTGTTCCTGAACCATGGTAGATGGAGAATCACTCTCCTTTTTTGTCCCTGGGGCCTTACATTCTAAGTGGAAAGAAGATAAGAAAGAAAGAGATAAGAAACAGATTCGTTTGTCTACAACATCATCTAATTGTTTCTTATCTTCAGTTGAGTTATCTCTGCTGCCTTCTAGAACTTCAAGTGAGGACATCCCAAGACCACAAACCTCTGAATGGGCAGAAGGAGCTTATTCAGTTATTAGAGCACGTTCAGAAATCATTAGAGCACATTCATACATCAGGATTAGCAGGGGCCCAAGAGACACATAGGCTTGAATTAGTTGGGAAACTGATTCACTCTGTATCATGTATGTCAAAAGTAAGCATGATCCCAGTTAAGTCCAGGTGAAAGTCAAAGGACTATGCGGTGTAATATGTCCTTAATGTATATAGGTCAGCAACCGCCTTTTATGACTCACCAGTCATTATATTGGTTATTTGCAACATATCATCTCAGTCTTCCTAATTACAAGTATTCAATTTCTTCCTTTTATTTTCATTCTGCTAGAATTTGACTATATTTGCTAAGGAAATATTACAAGTATTAGTGAAGAGAGCCATCATATTTCAAGCAGAAAGAAATAAATTAGGGCTGAGATTAGTCCACTTACAGAGAATAAAATCTCTTTTTAGATTTCTGCACAAATATGTGATTCAAAAACAGCCTAGGAGGAGGAGCTGTGGTACCTGTTGAAAAGTGCTGTGAGTGGGGAGCAAAGAGACCTGAGTTCTAGTCTTAACTATATTGTTAACTTTGTCATGGGGTAAATCACTTAAATTGTTTCCAGTTCCTAATCTGTAAATTAGGAAGATCTCTCAAGTCCCCTCTAAGTCCAAATCCTCTGTTTTTATATAATTTGGGGAAAAGGAAAAATAACAGCAGGGAGGAGGGGGAAGGGTAAATAAAATCATTAGGGTGAAGTTTGGTGATACTTGACATTCATGATAGCTCATATTTATAGGGCATTTTAAGATCTGCAAAGTATTTTGCAGATATTTCCTTTTACCCTCACAACAATTTTGAGAGGTAAGTGCTACTATTATTTTCCTTTTACAGAAGAGAAAACTTAGGTAGACGGTGGTTCAGTGTCTTACCCATAGTGAGACAGGCAGTAAGTGTCTGAAGTTGGATTTGAAGTTCCATCTTCCTGACTCTGACTCAGGTGCTCTACCATCTAGCTGCCTTGGTGACTGAAACCAATCTAGGTTGCACAGAAGTAAAACAACCACCTCCTTGGATGCTAGAAGGTAAATAGGAAAATCAATTTTAAAAATACTTTTCTACCTTTCAAATACGCAAATCATTGACTGTTGAACATATGCTGTATGAAATAAACTATCACAGGACATGAAAAAACATGTTATTTCATTTTAAACTTGCTAATAAACATAAATCAGTTGCTCTTTTAGCAGTTTGCTATATGTCCTTCTGAGAGGAGCATGACAGATAATGGGCTTGGTATTCCCAGAGTTATTGTGTAGCAAAATTTGTTTTTTCCTCAGGCATTCGGTCTTTTTCCACAGTGATTTTGTACCTGACAAACTTTTTTCATCAATGCATTAATAATCTATAACTAATGGGTTGTCAGGTGTCAGATAAGATTAAAAGACTATTTAAATGTTATACATTTGCTCCTTTGCGAAGTTTTATAGGTCAAAAAATAACTTTAAGTTGCATTTTAAAAAAAAAATTGGCTCAACTCCAAGTTGAAGGAAGGGCTTGATGACGTTACACAGGTTCTACATGTAGAAGCCTATTCTAGGCTCACATCATGTGAACCAAAGGGACAAACAGCTCAGTTGCCCTTTATAAACACATTTCAGCAATAAAATGTTACTATTTTTCTTTTCAAAAGAAATTTGTCTTAGGGGAAGCAGCCCTAGCAGAAAGGGGAATTCACTGTTTCTTAGCAAGTCAGGTTTAGGTCTATTCTTGTCAAATCTGTCTGAAGTATGTTTACATATAGTTTGCCTTTCTGGTATTTTCTGCTTGCACAGACCTGATCTGCACCTATTTTGTGTCAACAGTTGCTGGGGCTGGTGTATAGTGATTAACCATTGAGAACTGAAGCACCAACAAGCTGAAAACCATGCCCTCAGAGACCCTCTCTCTCACTTCCATCATGAACTTGCTTCAGGCTGCGCCTACATAAAACAAACTGCATTTTTGAGTGGTTAAAAAGTCAGACTGAAATATTAAAAATGGGGCAAATGTTGCCTCCTTGTTGGATAAAACAATTTTCTCTTCTCAAAAATGAAATGGAGCCAGAGGCATAGGGGAAGGAAGTGTCTGTGAAGGCCAGGGCTGTGCTGGCTCTAGCCCAGGATGCTCCAGTTTAAATGAGCTTTGGCTTTCTGGAGCAATTTAGGATTTTTTTTAAGAGGGTAAAATGAGACCATTTTTTAAAAAACACCAGTACTTTTGCTTTAAAATGAGGCAGTCTAAAATAATGCCATACAAATAGAATAGCGTCCTACCCCAGGTTGAGGCACAAAAACTGAGATCTTGTCTCAAATATTATTTCCATCTTTTGGTGTTGTATGCATATTTATATGACCCAAATGTCTGACCAGTCTTTTAAATCTATTATACTTCTGATCTAATAAAAAATACCCCAAGTAGTCAAGAAGAAAATAAAGCCCTTTCTTTGTTTATTCATCCTATCAATAGTCAGGTTTTGTTTTCCTTCTATAATTCCCATCTTCTTAACTAAAGGTTACTAAGGGAACAACAGTCTAAAAATATGAGATTGTATGAATGAGGGAAGGGACAATTGTTTACTTTCCTAAGGCATGCTAACTCTTTTGTTTCAGGATATCTAAGAAATTATTGATGCTAGGGACTAAATTTAGGTCTATAAGCCCTAGAGTGATTTTAATCTCTTTTCAAAAGTGGGATTAGGCTTAATATTGATTTTTAAAAATCAGTAGTTTCTAAAAATAATATTGCAGGAGAATTAAAATCATAAACATTTAATGAAATTTTTGAAATCTCCTTTGAAAAGAAAAAAATGCTTATATTCAAATACATTCTATCCAAGAACATTGGTTCAGATCTTGAATAGACTAATGAACTATGGTTGGCTGCTGCGGGGTAGCTGTTTGATAGTCCCTGGGAAGTAGGCTGCTGTATAGACTACAATGCCTACTTCCCAGCAGCACATCTGTTTGATCCATTTCTTGGGTCATTGTTGACACAAGAATTATAACAACAGAAGTTAAGTCTTATGGAAAAGAGAAGAGGGATTGAGGAAAAAGCCAGCAGTCTAGAAAAGGGGACCAGGAATGCACCCTGGCCTGTGTATTCAGGAATGGTAGGATGGAGTTGTACTTGAAGAGAAGATGGAAAGACCACATCTGCCCAGAGAATAGGGGAGATTTATTTTCATTGTAGAATACTACTTGTATATCATGTTCACTTAGAAAATTATAAGAAAGTGGGTTATCTCTGGAGCCTGTGAGCATGGGCTCAAATCCTAATTCTCTTTTTTACTTTATGTCCTTAGGCCAATCACTTGACCTTCCTAGACCTCAAATTCTCCATCTGTAAAATGTGAATGGGATGAGGTGTGGTGAGAGCACTAGCTGTCCTCTAGGACCTTCCAGCTCTGTAGATATGATCCTATATGTTATTTTGAAATGTAAAGGGAGGAGTCAGGCTATTATAACAATTTGCCTTCGCTAACAAAATATCAACTATAAAAATGACGAGTATTATATCATCTACATTTTGCATAAGTTTCTGTCTAAACCTATAGCTATTCTGATGGCATGCTCATATCCCATTCTACCTTTAGAAATAAAAATATTATTTAAATAGCTATCTCCTAAGCTGTGTTCTATGGAACCAAAGTGCTTTGGGGAATATAATTTAAGGGTCCTTGAAAAAAAGTTGATATTAGTAATAATTATACAGAATTAAGAGGAGCCAGAAGGCTCTCTTTTTCCAGGGTCTGAGGAAGGGATGGCACAAGTTGGAAAGTGAATATGGTTGAGGTGAAGGCTTGCAGAGCAATGTTTCTAATATAAGGGGCACACCTTTCATCTTTGGTTACTGCATAGGATATAAGGGATACCAGGTTGCCATCTGTGCCAGTCAAATGAGACTTAAGCAAGAGATCAAGATGATGGCTGCAGTGAGACAAAGATCTTTGCCTTGAGTCAAAAAGGTACTATCTTGGTTGAACTTGGGGGAATGGCCTTGCAGAAAGGGAGACTCTAAGCACCAGGAGAATAAATGTCAAAACTGATAGCCCTAAAGACCTGAGGAATGTGTAGCCCTGAATAAGAGCTCGTAGCCTGTAGATCTAGGAGAGGTCCTTAGGGAATATGTAGTATAAACTTTTCATCTTAAAGATAGGGAAATTGGAGTGAATTTCCCAAGATCACACATCTAATTGACAAGGCTGGAATTTGAATATAATCCTAAATTTAAGTCCAGGGCTTTGATTTAATTTTGGAGAAAAGTAAAACCCTTCCCATGTATGGGCTGAGGAAGTATTGTTTGCAAATCAAGAAGCCCAGTGATATTTTATGTTCTGTCAAAAATACTTATTATACATGTGGGTAATTTTCAGGAAGAAAGTGTGCTAAATTTATTCTGTTTTGCTTGAAAATGTATGTGGCCCACCCTTCTTCTGGATGTTTATACTTCTGGGAAATCCTACTCATATTTATGGATTTTCAGTATATTTAGCCCTAAAGTATCCTATAGCCAGATTGGTTCAAGAAATTGTCTTCTAGGGAATACATAGTTACCTGGAGGAACCAGTCAAATCATCATTTCACATCTTTGCCACAGCTTCTTAATTCCTGAGATTTTGTTTTTTCTACTGTTAGCTGCCCACTGAAGCACTGATGAATGATGAATCAAGTTATTGACAAATGGAGCCAACAGACACCCCTGTATTGGAAGTGTAAGCAGACACCTGCACTTTTCAAAGGTCTTGAACAATGAATGGCTGAATGAACACTTTGTGGGGAGACTGTGTAGAGGGAATTCTTGGTCAGTTTCTGGACTAGAAAAAGCCCTGTGATTCTTTGAAAAGGAAGAGACAAAATGTTCCAATGCTTTAAGAGGAAAAAAGAATGTGTGGAGATGGGGAGAGGCCATGGAAAATGATTTTTAAAAGAAAGTAAGTATGGCAAAATAGAGAGACAACATATTGAAACTGAGCAGTCTGAGGAGCTTTGTCTCAATTGGCCAAAATAGATAGAATCTCTCTTTTCTGGCTAGATTGAGTTTAACTGAGAGGCAATGTGTTTTGGCAGAAGAAGCTTGGAATCTGACAAGCTAGGCTGGCATCCTAGTTCATCAGATGCTAGCACTAAGACTTTAGGCAAAACTTGACAAATATCAGTTTCCTTACCTGTAAAATGAGGACAATCATACTCAAACAGCCTACCTCACAGGGTTGTTGCTCTGTCAGCTTTGAAGAGTTTTAGAAATGGGAACAATCATTGTTTAGTCCGGGAAGGTATAGCTCTGAATGGATGGACGCAGAGGCCTTTATTTGAGAGAGAAAGGTAGTAGATGTGCTTGTGATTCTGACAACAGGTTTTGACTGGGCTTGTGAAACCTTGTTATGGAGTCAAGAGACGTGGATTCAGATCCTGTCATGTGGCACAGATGTGGACACACTTTGAAAACGTTGGTATTTTACCTTTCGTGGGCTCCAATCTATAGGGAAAAGGAATTGGACCAGATGGTGTCTGAAATTCCTTCTTGGTTCAATATATTATGAATCTACTAGATTAACAACTAATAGGTTAAGGAGATGGATATGATTTTAGTCTGCATTAAGGAAGAGAACATATGTAGAAGGAGGGAAGGTAATAGTATGTCATTCTCTACCCTGACCAGACATAACCTGGAGTATTGGGTTCAGCTCTAAGTACCACATTATGAGAGAAACATTAATAAGCTGAACAGAAGTCAGAGAAGACTACCAGGGTAGTTAAAGCCCTAGATATCATGCCACATGATTATTTAGAGAAACTGGAGGTATTTACCCTGGAAGATAAAGCTTAGATGAGCGAGAAGGTAGCTGTCTTCAAGAATTTGAAATTATCTAGAAAAGGGATTAGATTTGCTCTGGTTGGTCACAGAGGAAATAACTAAGAATAATGGATCAATCCTCAGATTTATACTTGCTATAAAAGAGGAAAAAAGTTGAGAACTCATATTCTTGAGTAGCATGAGCTGCCTTGGAAGGTGATGGGTTTCTTCTCCTTAAAGGTCTCCACGCAAACCCTAACTACCCATTCACATATGCTTTAGAAGAGAGTTGGTTTTTTTGGGGGTTAGAGTCCATTTGACAAACTGGTGTTTGAGATCCTTTCCAGTCCAATGACTCTATAATCACTCCCACCCCCTCCATCCCACACCCAGTGTACCTTCTTTAAAAGGGCTCCCACTGAGCCTGGATTATACCGTTCCTTGGAACTGGAAGGGGCCTTGTTGATCATCTCCAAGAGATCTCCTCTTTTCACATATGAGGAAGGTGAAAACACTAGACTTGGAGACAAAAAGGCAATTCAGATTCTGCCTCAGACATTTATACAGACTATGTAACCATAGGCAAGTCATTTCTAGAGCTCAGTTTCCTCATCTCACAAAGAAGGACCTGGCTTCAGGGAAATTCAAGGCCCCTTCCAATTCTAATTCAACGATACTTTCATTATGTGATCTACTGAATTAGCAGAAAGACTAGAATGAAAACTCTGACTCAAAGCCCAGGGCACATTCTGGTGTACCATGCTGCCAAAATTGGAAGAAGATCAAATGAGATAACATATGTAAAGCACTTTGAAAACCTTAAAGGCAGCCAGGTGCACAGCAGATAGAGCACGGACTCTGGAGTCAGCAAGACCTGGCTTCAAATCCAGGCTCACATACTTCTTAGACACTTAGCCTCTTTCTGCCTCAGTTTCCTCAACTATAAAATGGGGGTAATAATAACACCTACCTTGAAGAGTTACTGTGAGGATTAAATGAGAGAATATTTGTAAAGGACTTAGCACAGTGCCTGGTCCAGAGGAGCCTCTTAAAAATGCTTATTCCCTTCTTCTATATAATGCTAGTGAAGATGGTGATGAGGAAGAGGAGGAGGAGAATCAAATTCCTTGGCTGTTGTGTTCATCACAGATGACTCTCTTAAAATGAATTATATATTTCAAAGACAAGAAGATCCACAATGCTACAGCTCTTAAGAAGAATGCATGCACTTAAGCAAATTTTACATATAATTACTTAATACAGCCACTTCAGAGAAACCATTTTAAAAATATCATCTTCCTGTTGAAAGTTACATTTGCTATAGGCCTGATGGGACAACTTTGGTCTTTTTGTCATAAGGCATTTCCTTAAAATTTAGAAGATAAATCCACACATTGGAAAAATGAGATCTGGAGACAAAATTTAAAAATTCATTGGTAATTTCTATACCAGCTAGAATGGGTGAATAGGGAATGAAATCATTTTTCAACATTCTTGAGGCATAATATGAAAAGGCAATGAACAAATTTGTTTTACAGGACACAGTGCCTAAAACAGTAAGACCTCACAGGTTGGGTTATACAAACAGTGATGAGCGGTAGCAGATCACTACTCTACTGTATAAATAAGCAGACAAAAAATACAAGGGGAGCTAGGTTTTAAGAAATTGGAGGGTAGATTCAAGGGAACCATCCAGCATGAGAGGTTCTTATGGTGCAAGGAAAAACTTTGGGTATCAGAGAGAGTCTAATTAGAGGGAGACCTAGTTAAGAAAGTACAGCAAACCATTTTCAGTAGATTCAGAGCTGCCGGTGTCATATGACATCTTATAGAGAATCTCTTGCTCTTTTCCATGCTTCTATTTTTCACTTTCATTGGTTGTGGAACATTTTCTATGTGAGAATACTTCCTGCTTTGTGTATTAGAAGCCATGTTTTATGTATATCAAAGAGTTCTTTTAAGAAGGCGTTACCTATATTTACCTTAGTGCTACCTTCATGGCTTTAGGGGGAGTAGATATTAGGAAATTATGGAAACTACAAAAAAACATGGTTCTGCTTAAGGAAAATCTTGTCCTATTGTGTTTAAAAATTAAGGCATCTGTTCTGTGTATTATTGTTTGTATTAAATATTATTCACTTCAACAAATATTTATTAAGCCCCTAATACATTCAGAGCATTGTGCTAGATATTAAGGCCTAGCATATATTAGGCTCTTAATAAATGTTTATTGGTTAGGACTTCAAAGTTTAGGTAGGTGTGATGGCTACCTTCATGGAGCTTAGAGTCAAATAAGGAGACAAAGCATGTAGGTAGAGAATTAAAATATATAAAGATACGTGATATACCAATGAGAAAGGCAACAGGTATAGTGGAAAGTACTGGACTTGTAGTCCGGAAAGCCAAGATTCAGATCTTGACCCTGACACTTACTCATTATATCATCATGGGCTAGTCAATTACTTCTCTGAACCTTGATTGTCTCCTCTGTAAAATGGGAATAATAATGCCTCTGGTACCTTACAAGGTAACTGTAAGGATCAAATGAGGTTGTACACTAAGCAGCAGAATCAATCTCAGTTATTATACAGCGTTTCATAAAACTTAGAGCACTGTGTAAATGCCAGTGACTATTATTGTTGTTACTGTTATGTTTATAGAAATTCACAACTAAGTACTCTGTTACATCCAAGAGGGAAGGTCCTTATAAATATAGGAGACCAGGAAAGACCAAAAGGCAGCGTGGTGCAGTGGAAGGAATTCTGACTTGGAAGTTAAAGGATCTGAGTTCAAAATCCCTCTCTGACACTATTTATATAGCCTTGAATGAGTCACTCAGGCTCTTTGGACCTCAATTTCCCTCTCCTTTTTTCAGCTCTAGAGCTATAAACTCCTTGGAAATGGTGGCATATGATCATAAGGTCATAGATTTAGATCTGGAAGGCACCTTGGAGGCCACTGAATTCAACTTCATTTTTCAGGTCAAGAAACTGAGGCCCTAGAAGATTGAGTGATTTGGAGGGTCATGTAGCCAATAATGTGGGGGCAGCTAGGTGGTGCAGTGGATAGAGTGCCAGGCCTGGAATCAGAAAGACCTAATCTGGCCTCAGACATTTAATAGCTGTGTGACCCTGGGCAAGTCACTTAACTCTGTTTGCTTCAGTTTCCTCATCTATACAATGATATTGAGAAGAAAATAACAAAGCACTCCAGTATCTTTGCCAAAAAAACCCCAAATGGGGTCACAAAGACTTGGACATGACTGACACAACTCAACAGCAGCAACAAGTAGCCAGTAAAAGCTTGAAGCAGGATTCAAACTTTGCTTTTTCTGACCCCAGGTCTCATGTTTAAAATGGCCTTTAAAGGTAGAGAAGAATCCAGCCAGTGAAGAAGACGAGAGAAGACTGCAAGAGAGGCAGAAGAGGCAAAATATTGGCCATATTCATGAAAATGTTTGGAGTATGTAGCATATGTAGGATAGTAAGAGAGAGTACCGCTGAGCTATGAAGGACATTGAAGACCAAAGAGAGGGCTTCAGTAGTTATTTTGTGTACAGTAAAGAGCCATTGAAGAGTGAATGGAGCAGAGACATGGAGATAGCCATGGATAATGTAGATTTCTCCAGCAACAGTATGAAGAATGGATTTAGAGGGCAAAAAGAGTGGAGATGGGAAGCCCTTCAGGAGGCTATTCCTCTGGTAATGAGGATGGTAATGAGTAATGAGTTCACTAATGAGAGTGGTGAAGGTAGAAATAGAGATGAATGTGGGGATGAATATAAAAGACATTCTAGAGGTAGAATTAAGATGACTTGGTAAATGATTGAATATGAGAAGTGAGGGAAAAGGAAGGGTCAAAGATGTACTGGATTTGACATTGAGATACAGGGTGAATGGTGGTGCCACTGATAGAAATAGTGATGTTTTAAGAAGGATAGGTTTAGGAGGGAAAGGAATAACCTCAATTTTGGACATGTTGAGTTTGAGGGTCCCATGAGACTCAGGTAAAGATTTCATTAGGCAATTAGAAGGGTTGGTGATACAGACTTAGAGCTCACACACACAGAGATGGTAATTGAAGTCATGGAAGTAAATGAGGTTGCTGAAGGAGACAGTGTAGAGAGTCACTAGCAGAGAACTAAGGACAAAACCTTGGATCTACTATTTTATTAGAATATTTTCTGCAAGAACAGAATTCAGTATTTTATTAACCCTGTTAACAATGTCCAAACTGTTAATACTTTATGCTAAAGAATCTTCAATGTTACACTTCACATAGTGATTTTTTTCTTATGTGGAACCTATATATAATTATTTCTGCTAAATTTAAAGTATTACTTGAGTATACTTTTAAGATAAAATATATTCCATAATTGTAAATAATTTTATTACATACACTTCCTATCAGTGCTTCTGATTCTGAGTAGGGGTGACAAGAGAGAGCAGAGAATCATTGCTAAAGTGGGACCCTACTATTCAAAACATAAAGAGCTAGCCTGATTTCCTATGTAGAAGAAAATAATTAATAGGCTTTGATTTTAAGAGCAAAATAACGTTTTAAAACCTTGCTTTCAAGTAAAGCATTAGGGAATGCATATAATGATATAGTCAAAGACTTAAAGGTTTTGACATCCAAAATGCAGAGCAGTATAGGTATTTTAAAAATGGCTGCCTCAAATGTGTCAGTAGTTATCAGTTGTCTTACTGAATGTCTCATATATAGCCAGTTTTCTTCTTTGTCTGACATAACTCCAAACTCTTCTATGATAATTTGATAAATACTTTATTCCATTAATTCCAGAGAAATAAAACTGAATTTGAAGGGAAATCTTCTGATATCTCTGATTGATGGGCTTGCTGTAATCTGAGTAAATTCTAATATTGTGTTTCTGAAGTGAGCGGGTAGTAGAGCATATCTTCTTTCCCTCTTTTCCTCCCTGCTGACTTCCTTTTGTTGTGCTCCACCCCCATCCACTGGTATCCTTTCTCTCCCCCCAAATCTCCCTCCAGCATTGTCAGTGATATATTACAGTCTTGGAACTGTCTGTAGTTTGTAGGATGTTAGGAAGCTAGAAATGCTGCCAAAAACATGATTTCATAAGGTTTGACTTGAGATCGAGTCAACTTTCTTGAGTGTCTTGAAGCTCTATTTCAAAAAGAAAGGGAGTATAGAAAACTTGGATGCCAATGACTGTCAGTTATGGGTCATTAAGTTTAATAACTAACTTTAAAATAAAAAGGGTGTTTTTAATAACTCCAACAGAAGTTTTTGAGGCTTATTTCTTGTTTTAGGGGAAGAGAATATTTGTGTTTGGTGTAAGAATGAAAACTCCCTAAAGAGTGTAATATTTGTATTTGTTTTAGTATTGACTGAAGCATATATATGTATGTGTATATATATATATACACATATATAATTACTTTCTGAAATATTATTTTAATATTTATGTATCATTTTACTGGCCTAATTTTGTTGTTAGAAAGTTATTTTCGTTCTTATTAAAGAATGGGTGGAGGGACACTTTACTAATGTATACATACGTGTAACTATAGTCATAAAGAACAATTAACCATAAATGATACTTTCTGGGAAGCAACATGGTATAAACCAAACACATTGCTAGTAGTGATATTTCCTACCAAGTCATGGAAAGATTGTGTTTTCTTAGATTTTATAAGCCCAAAGTGAGCAGGCATATTAGGATGTGTTTCAAAATGATTGAAATGTTGAGGTTTTCAAGAATTAATAGCACTAACACTGATGGAACTCTTTCCCCACCAACATTCCACCTTGTCTCTCTGTCTCTGTCTCTCCCTCCCTTCCTCTCCCCTGCCCTCTCTTTCTCTTTCATATTTATGTGAAATTAACAAAGTGCATGAAATCCTCTGAGGATCTGGAGACTGGGAATGTTGGGAATTTTTTTTTCCTAGAAAAGGTTGAATTGGTAAGATAGGATACACTTAATAAAGATGTGTCTTTAAAAACAAAAAATAAAATTTGGAGGAAGTATATTAAGAAGCCAACTTAGCCTATTGGTGATCATGATAACAAAACAAAGCTCTATCTACAACCTAATAAAACAGAATTTATTTGAGAAGCGTAAAAACACAATTTTTGAAAGTGTGATTCTCTTATCGTCAGAGAGGACCAGAAGCACCTCAAACGGTCATAAGAAGAGGTACAAAACGAGTAGATCCTTGTGAAACAAGTCACCTGTCATGGAACATAAAACCAGGAAAATGTACCTGTTTGGCTGTGTAACCTAGGTCTAGTGTTGTTCTCCTAATTGCTTAGTAATTGAAAACAAGACCCCGATCCCTGCTTCATCTTAGAAGAAACAAAAGTTAGGTATCCAAGCAGTGGATATGAGTGCCACAAAATGGGGGAGTATGAACTGGAAACCAAAGGTCAAATGCATCTACTTCCCTAGGTCTTAATTAGAAAATTATGCATATGATCAGACAGAAAAATTTTTTTAAAGAAGTATTGAATGAGCACTGGGGAAAAAAAATTAAAGCAGTAACTCTAGTGGCTCTCTGTTACTTCAAAAATCAAATACAAGATATCCCCAAAGTCTTAAGTACAGTTTTAAGCTTTAATAGCTTTTGGAAGCCCTGTATAAAGCCCTGTTTGGGACTGAAATCCAGGCCCCAATCTACCCTTACAAAATAAATATATTGTGTGTAGGGATCATTTCATTCTTTATGTCTGTTATCTGAAGCATCTAACATGATGCCTGGAACATAGTAGGTGCTTAATAATTTCTGATTAATTGTTCAAACATTATTCTTTTTCACATATACTCTAATATAGCAAAATTGGCCTTATTGTTGCTTCCTCCCTCTCTCCCTCCCTCCCTCCCTCCCTTCCTTCCTTCCTTCCTTCCTTCCTTCCTTCCTTCCTTCCTTCCTTCCTTCCTTCCTTCCTTCCTTCCTTCCTTCCTTCCCTCCTTCCCTATCTTGCTCAGTCTGGAAATGTAAAAGCAATGTAGCAACAGCTTCATTGGAAGTTTTGACCTGCTTTCTTTCTGACCTGGACCAGTTTATCTCTCCTTAGGCAGCTTAATGACTCCCTGCTCCAGGGGCCTACCATATTAGTGCCAGATTTAGTGTGAACACTTGATTAGCTTTAGCTCCATTGAAGCTCAAAACTCCCAGACTTGAGCAGTCCACCACCTCAACCTCCCAGGTTGCAGGGATTTCAGATATCCACTGCCTTGCCAGGTCTTCTGGTTGTTTCTTTTCCATGATATTCCGTGTCCCTTTTCCATGCCTTTGTATTGACTATCCCTCTTTCCTCTTCCCCTCTACTTCTTAGAATCCCAACAGTATTCAGGAAATAGCTCAAGTAGCATCGTCTAAATTCCTATTTCCCACAGATGCTAGCGTCTAGCCCTCCCAACTTTTTATCGTGTGTATACATGTATGTATGTTACGATTGAATGCCTGTGTGCTGTGTATGGATGTGTGTTATGTACATGTGCGTTGTCTTCCCCAGTTAGGTTATAAACTCCTTGGCGGCAGGGACCAAAAGAAATCTCTATTGTGTTTTTATCTTTATTGCCTATTACATTGCCTGATGCATGGTATTAATAAATGCTTACTGATTGATCTGAGGCCAACTGTGAGGCCACTATACCTCTCTTACCTAGAATTTTCTGCTGTTTAAAGTCCAATTATTTCCCCTTTAATGTGCCAACTAAGAGATGTATTTTACCAATATCTTATCCTTGTCTACCTAAATTTATTTTTCTTCAGAAAGTATTAAATCTGAGATCTTTGAGATCTTATCCAATTTACAAGGAATCAAATTCCTTGAAAGCAGGGACTATGGAATTTTTAAGCTTTATAACAACTGATACTCATGTAGTACTCTAAGAGTGCTTCATGTACATTCTGTTATTTGAGCCCTATAACAAAATAAGGTATTATTCACAATTTAACAGATCAGAAAACTGAGGCTCAGAGATATTAACTGATTTATTCATGGTCATTCAGCTGGGATGTGTCAGAGGCAAGATCTGAATCCAGTTCCTCCTGACTCCAACTCCAGCAATTTATCCATTGAGCCAAATATACTCTTTTAAGTATTTTGTATGTCTACCTAACACAGAATACACACACATATACACACACACACACACACACACAATTTTATTAAATGATAACTAAGTAAACAGGATCACATCTCAACCTGATTTGACATGGAGTGAATTTGTAAACACCAACTGGGTTTGTTCTTTATGCGTTTTGTTTGGTCTTGTGCAGAAGGGAACCTGAACCATGATAGTATAGAGGGAAACAAACAAAATCTTCTCTATTTCAGATTTTTCTGCTGTTTAGGGACCCTGATTCTTTTATATTATTTGTTCAATTTCACAAAGTAAGTTAGATTTTTTTTTTAAAGTGAAAATAAATTTTGGGTATATTTTTGTTTTTTAGAAAGCCCATCTTGATATTCAGATTATTCAATATGTGAATAACTGGTTCACAAACAATCAGTTTGCCAAAGAAACCTGCTTTTAGAGCATTTGATTTGGTTCTGGCTACTCACTATGTCACTATCCACTGTGAACTTGAAGGAAAAAAGTACATGTCCATAGCCACTTTATAAACGTGGCAGCCTCTTTAAGCAAAATGAACTAGTTCTGGATTTTAGGAAGTGGAGTAAATTGAGATTAGATTATGACCATCAAGTATGAAAACTATGACATAAATTTTCTTGGGATTTTTTTTTCTTTATGTGGAACTTCAAGAAGGAAAAGGTGCTATGGGAAATTCAGACTCAGAGTGGCTAACCTTTTTATGTATATGTGGCTATATATTAATCAATGATACCTTTGTTCCAACTGTTACTTTATTGTACAATCAATAGTGGGGGTCACTTCATAGTCCTATATTTTCTTCCATCAATAAGCAGAGCTTACTACTGGGTTCATAGGACAAAATGTCTTCATATGTGTGCGTATTAATGCGTATAAACATATTTGAGCAGTTTGAAGATTTTATATACACACACATATCTATATAGGTTTTAAAAAATGTTCTGTTGAATTTCTCCCTGGCCCCCAGGGACAACATGGAGGCATATTCATTTTTTGGTGTTTATAAACTAATATTAATTAGGCTCATAGAAAACTTTGAGGAAGTTTCTTATTCATTCTCAGAAAATTTGTGGTAGCTTAGAGTCTACCCCAATGCAGAGGAAAGCATTCTGTTACAAAGGCAGGGAGGATGAGACAGAAGGTTAAAGGGCATTTTGGAAACAAACAGCTGGACCAGTTTATTTAAACAGATACAGGGATGGGGAGCTGACCTCAGTTTGACTTCAAGTGGGAGGAGCAAGAATGTCATTTTATTACTTTGCCCAGAAGGAAAATGTTTTTGTATATGAATTCACCCTGAAGCCTTCTAAACCCATGGCTGTGTTATAGCAGTACTTGAGTACAAACAGTACCTCTCAGAATGTTTAAGAAACTGTGCATTAAGTGAGTTAATTCTGATGATGGTTGTGAAATGGATCTAGGAATACTGTAGTTTTATTTAATGGATTCACATCTGAAACAAATCTGTTTCCTCTATTTATTTATTTAATTATTGGCCTTATTTTTTTTTAAAGAAACCAGGCAACTGATCAAGTAATGATTTATTCATATAAGTATAGATATTATAATTATTTGTATTTGTCAATATTGTATTACCTTAAAGACATTTGAAAGAATTTTCAGATTTTTAAGTGAAACGTTTCTAAATTAAGATGCTCAAAAACCAGCTATAACCAAGGCATAGCTTTCTTTGCTAAAATGATCATGTGAGCATATGTATGTATCTATGTGTGTACATTTCAAACGTGGCAGAGTGTGAGTCGTATGAGTTTAGAACTTGTATTAAATTGAAGTTAAATTAATTGAAAATTGAATGCAACTACCGTTAATGAGGAAGACAGTGGGAAAATGAGATTTGAGGCTGGTTATATCAGTTTGATAGAAAACTAAGGAGGCCACCATGGTGATGAGGATGAGCCAATCCCAATTAGTTCAAACCATTTTCACCAAGATTAGGTTGATTCAAAAGGAGAAAAATGTGTGAATGAAGAAATTGGAAAAAAAAATTCAGGTAATTTATCCTGTTGATGGGTAGTATCAACTTTATCATATGCATATCTTTATTATAAATCATTAGACTACCACTATGAAATGGATGTATTCATAAATGTTTTCTATGATACACAGGAACATTTCTAGGAATAATTAGAGGAAAACCGTTGATCAGTGCTATAAGCATAGTCAAGATAGGTGGGATGTAAATCATCACTACAAATTACATTTATGAAACACTTGCTATGGATAATTGTGGACCAAGTAATGTATTAAGTAAATTGTACAGACAAGATTCCTGCCCTCTAGAAGCTTATATACAATGCCACAATGCCACAGAGAGGTTATTTCTTAACTGTATTACTTTTGTTAGTGACTATAAAAATTGCTTTTTCTGTATTCAGAGTATTAATATTAAATAATTTTCTAATTGGTCATGCACCTAAGGTAGCTAATGAAAAAGCAGATTTCCCCCCCCCATTTTAATTAGTTATTTCACATGGTGTTTGTGCTACACCTGTGCTTATAATGAGAATGGAGAATTAATCTAACCTTCTGCTCACATGATTCCAATTTTCATGGTTTATACAAGATAATGACAAACTGATTTCCAACACAATTTGTTGTAGATCTATGTTTTAAATATTTTTATTA
The DNA here is from genome assembly GCF_028372415.1 of Notamacropus eugenii. Classification (NCBI taxonomy): domain Eukaryota; kingdom Metazoa; phylum Chordata; class Mammalia; order Diprotodontia; family Macropodidae; genus Notamacropus; species Notamacropus eugenii. Next base: position 637,381,711 of record NC_092872.1, on the reverse strand, counting down.
GCAGTTTAGGGGCAATATTTATAAGAATTGATATAATATATATTGCTGGTCAAGTAGTTGGTCCCACCAAAACATTACATTTTAGTTAGATTTAATTTTGATTTTTATTTTAATTACTTTTCAGGAAATAAAGGAACATAAAAGATCCAGGATACTTGGAAACTATAGGTATCATGGAGTATGATTTCTACTTTAAGAAACATATGTTCATCCAATGTAATGGCTCTCTATTTAGGTACCATTTCCCTTTGTGAGGTGGACAGATTATGAATAGCAGAATTACAGACTGGGATTCATAGTGGACTATGGTAGCAGCTTTAATTATTAATAGTGCGTTATCAAACTTTTCGTTGTATATTTTTACGTGCTGCTTATTTTTTATGTATTCAGAATTGTGTTGAGAATTGGAAGCATTTACTATTTCAGAATCTAATGTATCTTGTTCATTCCTTGAATTCAGTTTTTAATTTTTATTACATTTAGTTAGCACTCCAAAAGTAACTTAAGAGTTAACATGTCACTATTATGACCTTGGTGAGCAAATTTTAACCACTTTTTTTTTTGAAATAACTAGCCATTTTTTTCTGCTAGTACAATAATTATGTCCTAACAAGATGTTTGTTATACATTTTCTGCACTAGCAGGAGAAAGCAGGATTATAAGTTCAATTACTGTATAGCTGTGACCTCGCCTTGACCTCAGACTTTGCATAAAGAGCAAAAAAAAAAAAAAAACCCAAGAAATCTCTTCAAGGAATGCATTTCTCTGAAGTCCCCAGCAGTGTGAGTTAGTGGTGATAAAACTCCAGACATTCTCTCATTTGATGGTGTTCTGCCATCTCAGTTCATTATCTTAATAGTGGGCATTAAAATAGAATTAGGTTTGCAAGAGGTAGGGAAGGTTTTGATAAAAATTGTAAAAGGAGGCCAGAGAACATAAGATAGAAATGTCACTAATTAGGAGAGGTAACAGATGCCCTTAAGAACATCTCCCTATCTAGACCAATTTTTCCCCCTCTGAATTGAAAAGAGTGGTGGCTAGCATTGTTTCCTGAAAACTCTGCTAATTCCCCCATGAAAAGATGAAATGGAAGTGTCCAACTGTGGTAAAAGCAGGCAAACATAAATCAACTCAGAAACCCCAAGCCTGTGTGCTCAAAGGTCACCAGGGGTTATAGGTTTTGCAGCATTGAAACTGCACATAGACTAGAGAAGGGAACCAGATCCTAGCCTTGACCATAGCTGAATTACTTTCTTTCTCCTTTAACTGCAAAATAAAGCGACAAAAACATGCACTAATGATTCACTTTACTCTTTTGTTACAGGTTTATTAATGCTAGAAGAAGAATAGTTCAGCCCATGATAGACCAGTCCAATCGAGCAGGCAAGTCCCCCATAGTAACTGTATTCAAGTCACGCAAGCGAAAGCCATCCTCAAGCCATTCACCGGGAGGTCCATTACCTGGTAAATAAACTGGGAATGAGTGCTGGGAGTGATTGACAATTAAAATTAAACCAGTCTCGTTTCATAACAACACTAATCAATTTAACATCATTAAAATATTTGGAGGCAAAAAAAGCAAATAGATAAAAGTAATGATTAAATTATATGCTCAGTTACAGGATTCTTTGTACACATTCGATATATTAATGTTATTTTTTTTTTGAGTTTTCCTTCCCAGCTCTTTCTGCTACTATGACCACTCCCTGGTGCATGGCTTGGTGTGGAATTGCTGTAAACTTTATTACCTGTCAAAAGGGCAAAGGGGTCAGGATCGCTTGTGGGACTCAGTAAAGTTCAAAGACATTCAATGAGGTAGAGCTTCATGTGCTTTAATAACCCAAGGCAGTTTACTTCTGAAGCCAGCTTTTAATGTGCGGTTAAAATGTAGAATTCAGGTAGTGGTACAAATACGAGGTTCTGGGTTCTCTAGCCTTATTCATATCCATTCTCTGGGGTTTAAGGTGTGTCTGTGTGTGGTTTTTGTTTTGTTTTGTTGTTGTTTTTCTCAAGCTATTTATATTAGAAGCTTAAAATACCAGTACTGCTAATGAGATCTTGGCTTCTAGAGCTAAACATCTAGGAACCATCTTCATTCTGGGATTTGTTTTAGTATTACAAGAAAGCAATAAGCTGAACAAAGAACGCGTTTACTGAAGTTAGTGTTGGTGTACACTTTCTTTAAAAATGCTCTCTCTCATCTCAATAGAGCAGCCTCTGAAAGTATGTTAAGTACCACTTTGGCCCCAAACATGTCTAGTCATGTTCAGATATTTTGGATTTCTTGTTTTTTTCAACACCTACTGTATGACCACCACATTTAAAATCCAAACAGAAAGTTTCTAAATCTTGCTGTCACTAGAACCTTGACACTTTAGTCCTAGAAGTGTGATATAGTATTGCAAGAATTTTATTTTAACCCAGTTTTGAAGTTATGCTTTTATAATAAGCAAAAATTCCATTTGGTATATTCTCTCTCTCTCTCTCTCTCTCTCTCTCTCTCTCTCTCTCCCTCCCTCCCTCTCTCTCTCTTTCTCCCTCCTCTCTCTTTCTTTTTCTCTCTCCTACTTCTCTCTCTCACCTTCTTTCTCTCTGTCTCTCTTTCTCCCCCTTTCAATGAAAACTGGTAGTAAGTAACTATGTTCTACATTTTTTAGTAAGTCAAGGAACACCTTATAACCCAGATGGACAACCAATGGGAGGTTTCGTAATGGATGGTCAGCAGCACATGGGCATCAGGGCACCAGGTAAGACGTGCATTGTGTAACTGTAATTGTTGCTACTCTGGTTTGTAAGTGCTACCCCTTCATCAGCACAGGTAAAACCATGGTCATCTCTTGCTGTTATCTTAAGCTGCCTTGCCTTGCCTTGCCTGTCCTCTATGCATCTAAGAAATTACACAGAGGAATCAAGGATCTTTACACTCTGAAGATCTTAACCTTTTTCTGCCCTCTGGAATCTGTATTTTTAAAGGGTCTTTTGGCACTATCTGTTGACTTTGCTCATTTTCTGGCCTCTTCTTGGATTTTTATCTCCCTTCTAGGACCTATGAGTGGAATGGGCATGAATATGGGCATGGAGGGGCAGTGGCACTACATGTAACCTTCATCTAGTTAACCAATCGAAAAGCAAGGGGGAAGTAAGTACAAATGGGGGAGGGGTCTTCATTCTCACTTTGTTCTAGGTATATTGTTCTTCTTGCATTCTCTCATCTTCTCCTTGCCCATTGCTTTTATGCTTGTTCATTCCTTTCCATTAAACTCCTCCGTTTCTTGCTTCCTCCATTGTCTACTCGGTTTTGATCAAGCTTTTAAGCTCATAGATACTGTGTATGATGTACATTTACCCTGTGTGTTGCTATTATACAGTACTGACCACATGACCAAACAAGAAACAGTCAGGAGGAGGTGGGGGGGGAGCGAGTTGTCATAGCAACAGACTGATTTGCAAAATGTAAGCAGTCTGCAGCAGTGCAAAGAGAGGAAAAAGCATGTCCCCAAAGTGTCATAAATCTGTCTAACCACAGTTGATGCATGAGTTACATTTCTACACTAACCTGCAAGACACCGAAAAGCTAAACAGAGACTTCTTTTGGGGTAAAACAAACACAAGCTTCACTTAGGGTCGTTAAGGCATATTTTGCAATTCACTCAACCAAACTTTTCCTTTTTTAAAAACATTTTTTTTTAGTTTATTCCTCTTTGTCTGTCCATCATAATGGGATTACGTGTGGCAATGGAAAAAGGGGAGAATACAAAATAGAGGTGTGCACAGCAGGCTATGGAGCTTAGCCCGGGCTAATTGACTATATCCAAATTAAGTATGCCATCACTTGCAGTGTGACAAATGGATTTGACTTATTCAGTATACAAAAATAGAGATCATTAATGCAATCTTCAGTGGCAGGCCTAGTGAAGTAAGCCTAGGAAAAAACTGCCCCAGATTCATGCTCTTGTCTTTTTTGGAGGAGAGAAAATGCATTATAGCATTTCTTGTTCGGACCAGTAAAACTGTTTTGAACACCCAGGCTCTCGTTCAATTCCCAAATTATTCCTAACAGTGTTGCTTTTTCTGCTTTGTTTCTGGAATTATAAGCAGTTATTTCATAGCCTTGGTTATGTCTTTGATTATATTGATGTAGTATTTGAAATCACTAGTTAGGCCAAGTGCAATTTATACTGGTATTCTATGGGCATGAGTCAAAAAGAAAAGTTTTAACAATTAGCTGTGAAAACATTCCATTGAACTCTGGAATGCAACAGTCTTATTACCTCATCATGGAAATTTCTAGCTTAGTTAATTTAAATATTGTTTCTTAGTTTCTGGGTCAATTAAATTTAAATGATGTATTTTATGCTTCGTGACCAATTAAATTAATAGGTTATTACAAAAAATATTATCATCTTTTTTGATTAAAGAGCTGTGGGTACAGTATATTTTATAAGCAATTTTCATTAGTTCAAAAATGTTCCTTTAGGCTAGATTAAGCAGCCAGTCATTGCTAGAGCCTGGAGACCTGATTCAAAGGTGTTCATAGCATTCACAGTGCACTATTACTTAGAACTAAAGCCAATTGAACCTACTTAGCAATAGCGTTATGCCTTTCACCCTTGATGATTATGGAGCTTATAGCTCTCAGAAACAATACACCTGTCAGTTTCCATCAACTATAGCAATCCATGCAGAAGACAAGAGGCCCCCACAAAGCAAGGGTTATTGTTTTAGGTCCAGTTTTTCTTATTGTTCTCAAAATCATTTCAGAGTGGACTGAATTTTGTGTTGAGTATTTTTTTCTTCAGACCTAAGTAATCACAAAGAAGGAATTAATTGATAACTCACATTGATTTTTATGTGTTAAAAGTACAGTTTAATGTAACAATTACACTTAATAATCCTATCCATTTCAGCTCCATGTGAATTGCTTACTGAACAATGTAATGTATTCATCGTATAGAATGTTTGAATGACTAAAAGTGCCTCTTCTCACTGGATGTTAAATAAGAGTGTTTTCTAAGTAAACAAAAACTCATCAGGTTAATCTGACATCACAAGATACTGTGCTATTAGTAATGATAATAGAAGCAACATTATATAAAAGTAGCAAAAGCAAAAGTTTATGTTGGTCTTTTTTTTCTCTTGTGACATTTTTCTTAAAAAGGAAAACCTTACTATTTTAAAACCATGCTTTTCTATTGACATTTAGTGCTCTTACTGTAGTGTTGTATTCACAAATCTAAAGTTGATTTTTCACAAGATTTTTTTGTTGGTTTCTTTCTTTCTTCTTTTTCTTTTTATTTCTACAGGGCTGCAAAGTATGCCAGGGGAGTATGTAGCTCGGGGTGGTCCGATGGGTGTAAGTATGGGACAGCCAAGTTATACCCAACCCCAGATGCCCCCACATCCTGCTCAGCTGCGTCATGGGCCCCCCATGCATACCTACATTCCTGGACACCCTCACCACCCAACAGTGATGATGCATGGAGGACCATCCCACCCTGGAATGCCAGTGTCAGCATCAAGCCCCACAGTGCTTAATACAGGAGACCCAACAATGAGTGGACAAGTCATGGACATTCATGCTCAGTAGCTTAAGGAAATATGCATTGTCTGCAACCGTGACAAATTTCAAATATCGTTTTTCTGCATTGACTGTGGAGTTCCATTCTTGGCATCTACTGTGGACCAAGGAGCATCCCTAATTCTTCATAGGGACCCTTAAAAAAGCAGGAAACACCAACCGAAGTCAACTTTGGGGACATGCTAAATAGCTATATAAGACATTAAGAGAACAAAGAGTGAAATATTGTAAATGCTATTATACTGTTATCCATATTACGTTGTTTCTTATAGATTTTTTAAAAAAAAATGTGAAATTTTTCCACACTATGTGTGTTGTTTCCATAGCTCTTCACTTCCTCCAGAAGCCTCCTTACATTAAAAGCCTTACAGTTATCCTGCAAATGACAGAAAGGTCTTATTTGCAGGATTTTTAGAGCATTAAAATAACTATATCAGGCAGAAGAATCTTTCTTCCAGCCTAGGATTTCAGCCATTCTCGTGCGCTCTCTCTCTCTCTCTCTCTCTCTCTCTCTCTCTCTCTCTCTCTCTCTCTCTCTCTCTCTCTCTCTCCCCCTCTCTCTCTTTCCCTCTCTCTAGCCTGGGGCTTGAATTTGCATGTCTAATTCATTTACTCACCATATTTGAATTGGCCTGAACAGATGTAAATCGGGAAGGATGGGAAAAACTGCAGTCATCAACAATGATTAATCAGCTGTTCCAGGCAGTGTCTTAAGGAGACTGGTAGGAGGAGGCATGGAAACCAAAAGGCAGTGTGTTTTGAAGCCTCATTGTCACATCAGAGCATCATTGTCCCCATGCAGCAACCACCACCTTATACATCACTTCCTGTTTTATGCAGCTCAAAAACATGAACTGAAGATTTATTTTTAATATGTTGACTTTATTTCTGAGCAAAGCATCAGTCATGTGTGTATTTTTCCATAGTCCCATCTTGGAGCATTTATGTAGACATTGTAAATAAATTTTGTGCAAAAAGGACTGGAAAAATGAACTGTATTATTGCAATTTTTTGTAAAAGTAGCAGTTTGGTATGAGTTGGCATGCATACAAGATTTACTAAGTGGGATAAGCTAATTATACTTTTTGTTGTGGTTAAACAAATGCTTGTTGATAGCTTTTTTCTATCAAGAAACCAAGGAGCTAATTATTAATAATAATCATTGCACACTGAGTCTTAGAGTTTCTGATTGAAACAGTTTGGATTGTATAATAACTCAAAGCCCAGTTGTAGTAGTTTGAGTGCAGTAATGAAATCTGAATCTAAAATAAAAACAAATTATTTTTTGTCATGCTGACTCTACTGCTTGAAAAATTTGTTTACTGCCCCCCAAATTTGTAATGATCCTAGAACAATAAATGAATACAGTAACCATAAAATTAATAATCATTAGCTCCAAGGGATGCATTTATTTATAAGATTTCTTTCAAAATTTTAACCACAAAATCAATTGTTTAATAATACCTGATTTTTTTTTAAATACTTAGATCTTAACAGCAAATTTAACACCTAAGGGCACTAAACTGCAAGATACCAGATAGACTCTCATATTACATCAAACAGAATTACTCATCTAATACTAGCTAAATTATCCCAGCACATAATGGCAAATCTAAGTACAGAGTTTAGTCTATTAG